>NC_056743.1:1003676537-1003746537 GCF_019279795.1 Protopterus annectens | reverse complement strand
TCTTTTTGATTGATATGAAGGTGCACTTGGTTTGGGCTCCATTTGCCCTGAATGCACTTCCCTGCCAGATGAGCCCCCCCCCCCCATGCATAGTCTGATGATTCTGTAGCTAGGGTTTGGGCGGCAGGGGGTGGTGTGAATGGCAGTTCCTTGTTTTGGTGTCAGGCCTCTGCCCACCACAGGAACTCTAGGTGCAAGCAAGGTATGACAGGAATCATTGTTTCCAGGCTGTGACAATGACTACTCCATAAACATTTTAAGTACCACTGAAGTTTCCTCATATGCAGTCTTGCATATGGAATTAGAAGAATGCAGGAGGCCATGAACCCCAAGGCTTGCAGTATTTGCCTTGCAGAAAGCAGGGTTTTTGTGACCACCTGGTTTGAAGTAAGTCACCAAATTAATTTGCTTTTCTGGCATAAGGAAAGCCATCTGGGCAGTTGTATTCAAGCTTGTACCCAGGAATGTAATTTTTTTGAGAGGGTACCAGTTGTTATTTCTTTTTGTTTATGGTGTACCCTAGACAAGTTAGAACTCTTTTTACAAACGCCAGATGTTTTAGAAGAATGGCCTGGTTTTCTGCCTGAATTAGACAATCGTCCAGGTATGGATATATTTAAATATTTATTTTCTTGCAAAACGTGATTACTGGAGCGAGGCACTTTGTGAATACCCTGGGCGCAGTAGACAAGCCAAAGGGCAGCGCAGAGAACTGATAATGCATGCAGCCTGCTTTGAAGCGTAGGTGCCTTCTGCAAGATTCCCTGACTGTGATATGCAGATAAGACTCTTAATCTTGAGTTGCCAATCAGGCATCCTTGCCTAGCATAGGAAGCAACTGGTGAAGAGTCAGCATCTTGAATTTTGGAATGTCCAGAAAGGTGTTTAGAGTAGACAGGTCCATAATTGGACACCATGATTTGTCTTTTCTGGGTACCAGGAAAAGTCTGGAATAGAAACCTTGTCCCTTTTCCTTTTCTGGTACTAGTTGAATAGTCCCCATGTTTAACAGGGAAAGTACTTGTTTCTGAGCCTCTGGCCACCTGTTTGGTGTTGACAATGTGTGGAAATTAAATCTGTATCCCTGGTACACTATATTTAAAAGCACACACCGCTGTATAGATAATCCAGTAAATAACACCAACGCTGAGCAAAAACCACCTTTATAATGACACAAAGCTTTCAGGTATTACACCCTTTCTCAATGCTTAATACAGGTTCATTAAAAAACAAACTTTAAATAAGAATCATAAAAATCACATGACACAACCCAACATCATGTGAACAAATTAAAGCAATAGTAAAAAAAATTCTTACAAATGGAATTAGTATATATTTCCTTTTATATGTAAAAAATGTCTTTGTATATGTCAAATTTTTTTTATTAATGAATTTTTTATTAATGTATTTTTTATTAATGTATTTTTATATACGTGAAAATTACTTATATGTATGTAGATTTTGGAATAGATACTATTTGACTTTTTTTGCACTATTGCTTTAATTTGTTCACATGATGTGGGGCTGTGTGTCATGTGATTTTATGACTCTTATTTAAATTTTGTTTTTTAATGAACCTGTATTAAGCATTGAGAAAGGGTGTAATACTCGAAAGCTTTGTGTCGTTATAAAGGTGGTTTTTGCTCAGCGTTGGTGTTATTTACACTATATTTAAAACCCATTTGTCTTGGGTTATAAATTGCCAGTTTCTTAAATGAAGAGCCAGAATTCCCCCTAAAGGGGCGGCTAAGAGGTAAGTGCTTGGTAATTTTAAAGGGAAGTCATTGAGACTGTTTACCATAGGGTGGTGCTTTATTTCCAGATTTGGAAGTGGAGGCCCCCCCCCATTGCTTAGTTCTGAAAGTCCCTTGGGACTGAAACCTGGTGCTTTTGGAATGTCTGGGTTTGGCTGGCGTGGCTCTGGAAGGAGCTGGAAAGGACCAGTTCTTAGTAGGTCAGTGCTTACTAAATCTAGGAGATTGTACTTGTAAGAAATCTTTCACAGTTTGCATAGATTTAGCTTTATCTTTCATCTTTTTTAGAACTTCTTCAACCTTATTGCCAAACAGGTGGGTCCTGCTGCAAAGGAGCATCCAATAGTTTTGCTTTAAAATGCTCAGGCAGAGATTGCTCCTTAAGCCAAGCATGCCTTCTAAGCACAGACCCAGTAACAGCAGCCCTGCAAGAGGCCTCTAAAGAATCAAAACCACATTGCAAAGTATGCTTGCCAACTTGTTCAGCTGAATGCAATAAATCCTGTAAATCTTTATTCTCCACACAGTCAGTAATCAACATCATTTTCTGTTTAAGCAGTCCCATGATATGCTGTTGATATTTTAGCATAAGGAATTGGCAGTTTAAAGCCCTGATTGCTAAGGTTGCAGAAGTATAAACCTTTTTACCCCATTTATCCAGCGCCCTGGAGTCTCTATCAGAAGGGGTAGGATTTTTAGCACTAGAAGCCTTAATGCCATTGGGCCCCTGAGAAATGGTTTCAGGGTCCGTAACAGAATTTTTGAAAAGGAATTTGTGGGACTCAGGAACCTTCTAGTATCTGTCTGGTTTGCTAGGGGCTGGAGGCAAAGAATCAGGGGCCATACTGGATTTCGAAAACACATCATCAACAATGTCTAGTACAGGAGGTATAGCCAAAGGCCCAAGCTGAGGAAGAAGGAGGAAATCCCTAAGCCTCTTTTTAGATTTAGAGAAATCCTTACTTTCCCAGTGGAAATGTTCCTTTTTGGATTTAGAGAAATCCTGACTTTCCCAGTGGAAATGCTCCCTTAAGGTATGTAAAGTTTCCCCAAAAGAGAAATTCTCAGGTGGAGAAGCAGAAGGAAAGGAATCCTCTGCATCAGAGTCCTCATAAGTAGGTATGGACAAATCCAGATCATTAGAAGAGTCCGAAGAAACAGAGTCCTGTTCAGAAGATTCATAGTAAAGGTCAATCAGTGGCCTCTTGGAGGGGAGGGGGGGGGTTTGACTACCCCCTGATTAGAGTAATTAAATCTTCAGCCATTTTGATCATTTGTTTTTTAGGCATAGGGGCCTGAACATGTGACCTGGGCGTCGTTTCTTTAGACACAGATCGAGATTTAGGCCTTAGTATTAAAGGTGGAGTCGGTTTATTATGCAAGTCTGTAGGCCTGAATAGACCCTCAGAAGCCGGTGCCTGCACAGCGGCTCCAGACCCATCCAAGGTAGAGACATCCACGGGTTCCATATGTGAAGCATTTTGTGGCATACCGGACTCCGAATGGGTATCAGTGGAGGTCTGCGAATCAGAAGGAGAGGTTATCAGGGGCTGCGAAAGCACCTCACCGAGTACCGGCGAATTGGCGACTGGCTTAGAAGCATTGTCGGCAGTTTTGGACCTCAGTGGCCTGTCTGTCTTTTTCTTTGCGTTTTTTTGGTATTCTGGTAGTCGGATAGCTAACCGACGTCATTTCTGGATAATTAAACAGAGAACCGAAATATTTTGAAGCAAAAATGTACCGACGACGGATAGTGAGCTGATTAAATAAAGCACAAAACCGACAGCAAGGTATGTCATGGTCAGGGCCTAGGCAAAGAATACAGTACAGATGAAAATCCTTATGAGGTATTTGCTTCCCACAAGTAATACAATTATTAACTTTTACTGACATCGGTAAGGAGCAAGAAAAAGTTTCCCCAATGGGGTACTTAGCTTTTAGTAAAAGACTTCAGTTCTGAAACTCGAAAATGAAAATTTCTGGAGTCGGCCGACCGGCACCTGCAAACTGCTTCTGCTTCGGGCACCGCGGGGCAAGAAAGACTGATGTAATTGTGTCGGCTGCATGTTTTATACCCCTGACGTCAAGGAAGAAGGGACAGCAACCGACACAGGACCCAAGACTTTGTTAATCAGGCCGACTGAGGGCAACCTGCCAGCATATTACCCAAATGTAATGACTGCAACAGTGAAACATGAAGAACATCTTCCAATTAACTCTAGTATGGATGATCTACCCATCTAGGCCTTCTAATGAAACATCAAAAATGTCACCTTTTGACCTACACTTAAGGCACTACATTTCAAATTAAATCTGTTGGTATGCAAATTACCAATAAAATCACCAACCAAATCATAACCCCCATCACATAAGGTCAGCAATAAATCTAAAATATCTGACCACATATTTCTTACAAAACTCCGAAACAAACATACTGAGGCTCAAATAAACCCATAAATAGGCATACATAGGTGCAAACGATGCCCCCATCGTAGTACCTTGCAATTGTTGATACAATATGCCATTAAACTCAATTATTAAACAAAAATAAATCAATTCCATTATATACACTGAAACCGGACTGTCACCCCCCAAAAAACATACTTGACAGCAAAACCTTAACAGTCTGTTCACAGTGAAAGGAAAGAGCTTTATCTGAGGAGTACCCCTACTGATGGACCACCTGTAGAAACAATTCTTCGATTAACATTTATTCATGAGTGCCTGCCCCTCATCTGTTCAATGCATCAGCCACACTCTCTCTCTGAGGGAATACAAACTGCTTGGAATGAATGAGAGTGGCACAGTAAAAGAAAAAGAAAAACTGCATGAGATAGCAATGACCCAAAGCAGTTCTAGCCAGTCTTCAGAGGTGACAGGACTTTATGCCCCAGTTTATGTGACACATTACTGTGGCGTTGTGTGTCTGCATGAACTCAGAGCGCCTGGAATCCAAAGGTGATACACATTACCTAGATGAGTGCCTTCATTAACTTGACATTTATATGGTCCTTGCAGTCTCTCTCTGATAAATTTCCCTGGGCCTTTATGTACATCAAACATGCTCCCACCACAGCCCCCCAAGGTCATGTCTGAGGCATCTACATAAAGATCCCAGCAAGTGGAAAGAACCATAAAAAGCACACCTAAGTTGCGCGGAATCTGGTTGATAGGAACAGGGAATTTCAGGAGTAGCAGTGCTAAGTCCAAACTGACGTGAAACAGTCCTCATGTGAAGTCTGGCATAAGGTATCATAGAAAATGAAGATACCATTTACCTCAGTATCTCTCTTGCTAAGGTCAATTTTAAGGGCAGAAGGGAATGAAGGTAGTGTTTCAGAAACTGAACTTTAGAAGAAGGAAGGTAGTCAATGAAATACTGATAAGTCCGTCACAGAGAAAGAATAGTTGTGCAAAATCTGTCATAAATATAGATGTCCTTCTCTTCCATGTTGCAGCACTCAGTGTGGGATTCCCCACCTCAGGCGACCCAAACGTCGGCTCCTATACAAAAGCTTAAGCCTGACTGCTGTAGGTGCGTGGGATGTCACATGTAGAGCCACAAACCAGGTACCTTAAATGTGACATCTGCATGCACAGACCTCAGAACTTAAATGACCAGTCGGACAGTCCAGTAGAGAGAGCCAAATGATGTTAACAAGAGGTGCAAAGTGCCATTTGCTGGCTAGTCTGACCGTAGTCTATGGGGGGCCCCAGGGTGACCATTAGACAGATCAATAGGAAAAAGGGGGATAGGTGGGGGGAAGGAATGCTTCAACTTTGAAGAGAAGGACATCTGTGGTTACAGTAAGATTTTACACAACTACTCTACTGTCGTTCTATTCCTATGTTGCAGTATTCTTAGTGTGGGAGAGTGCCATAGCTTACTTAGAGGGAAGGTAGAGGTAGCAGATTCCAGAAAGCCCTGCAGGATTGCCTGGTGAAAGTGTGTATGGTGGACCAGGTGGCTACTTAAGGAATGGAGGCTGTGTCCAGGCTTTTGAGGAAGGCTTTGGAGGATGCCACAGCCCTGGCAGAATGAGCTGTTACTCCCTGGAGTAGGTCCTTGCCATGGTGGGAGTAGCAGAAGCAGATAGATTTTCTGATCCAGCAGGAAATTATTTGTTTGGAGACTGCCTAGCCCATGGCTCTGGGGTGGAAGGCCACAAAGAGTTGGTTGGATTTTCTGATGGACTTAGTTTTGTCTAAATAAAACTTTAGTTATCCGTGCACATCCAGGGAATGTAGTATCCTCTCACTGTCATTTGTAGGAGAAGGGAAGAAGGTGGGCAGGTGAATGGATTAGTTTAAGGACAGTTCGTTGACCATCTTTGGCATGAGGGAAGAGTTAGTGTGCAGGGTTACCATGCCTTGTGGAAGACAGTACAGGGTGAGCAGGCTGGGAGAGTTTGCAACTCTGACACCCTTCTAACAGAGTAAGGGCCACCAGCAGTACAGTCTTCCATGTGCACATTTGAAGCGTTGCAGCACTGGCTGGTTCGAATGGAGGCAGTGCGAGTTTTTCCAGGATGAAGTTTAGGTCCCAAGGAGGTGGGACGGGTTTTCTTAGTGGTCTGATGTGCAAGACCCCTATCAGGAATAATTTAATATCTAGCTTGGCTAGTAGAGAGGGTTCTAGTGGTAAGCAGGCAGACATTGCAGATAGGTGGACTTTCACTAAGGAGTATGAAAGGCCAGCCTTGTTAAGTTCACACACAAGGACTGGAGGGGTATCCGCTTGAAAGGGATCCCTGTGCCTATGGAAACACCACTTGGAGAATCTTTCCCATTCTGACATGTAGGATCTCCTTGTAGTAGGTTTCCTGGCCTCCCTCAGGACTAAAAGCACATCCTCAGGAGTAGTGGTGTCTGAAAGGAATTAGTATATCACCCAGAGTGTTAGACCCAGCATCTGTAGGTGAGGGTGAATGAGGGATCCCTTTTGTTGTGTGAGTAGGTCCACCTTGTGGGGTAACTTGTGGTTATTGCCTTTGGCTAATGACAGTAGTAGAGGGGAACCAGTGCTGCCTTCGCCAATAGGGAGTCACCAACAAGATTTTGAGTTTGTCTTTCCAGATCTTCAGGACTTCTTTTTGAATGAGGGGGAATGGTGGGAATGCATATAGAAACAGTCCCTTCCATAGAATGCTGAAGGCATCTACCCTCCAGGCAAGTGGAGCGTGATCTTTGGTGCAGAATTTCTTCAACTGTCTGTTCTGGGGGAGGCAGACAAATCTACCGGAGGTGTGCCCCACTGGTAGACAGGGTCTAGAAAAATGTCCCTGTTCAGCATCCACTCAAGCAGTAGAGAGGATGTTCTGCTGAGAATATCCGCATGTTGGCTGCCCTGGGAAGGAATGTATGTTGCCTGCATGGATAAGTTGTTTCTGGAGGCAAGGTCGCAAATTTGGATTGTTATCCGGCAAAGGAGGTAGCACTTGGTACCTCCTTGTTTGTTTGTTGAGTTAACACATGACTGCGGTATTGTCTGTGAAGATTTGAAAGGGGCCTGGTTGTAGGATTGGGAGAAAGGTTTTCAGGGCCAGAAGGATTGTTGTCATTTCCCTCACATTGATATGTTTCTTTTGGAGGGTAGGATGCCATGTCTCCTGTACCATAAAGCCTTTCATGGTAGGCTCCCCAGCCTTGGTCTGATGCATCTGTATGCATGTGCCGGATTGGAGGGTTAAAGTGGAAAGTCTGAGTTTATTAGTATTTGCTGAATCCACCACCTTAGTTCTGCTTTGAGGCAGGCAACAGTGTAATCAGAAACTCTAGAGGGTGATCGTGTTGGGACCACACATTCTTCAAGTACCACTGCAGTTTTCACATATGCATTCTGGCCAAAGGCAGCATAGGGATGGTGGCTGCTATTAGCACCAGGACCCACAGGAATGGTCTTGCAGATATCTGTTGAACCTGCATTAGGTTTTGCAAGGGGGTAGAGAGGGAGAAAATTTTGTCCTGAGGGAGAAATGCCCTCATCAGTTCTGTTCTGATCCTGCAGCCCAGAAAGATTTTGTCCTGCTGAGGGGTTAGGAATGATTTTGGGATGTATGATGAACGATGCAGTAACTACTTTCAATAACATCTTCTTGAGTACATTAGATTCCCTAGCACCCTCCAGGAAGATCAGAGTTAAATCTAAACATGCCCCATGGCTTACCAAAGAAACTAAGTCCCTTATGAAACAGAGATAGTACTTGGAAAGCCTGGACTAAATCACAACAGCCATCTCTCCTCATAAAATATAGACAGCTGAGAAACCTAGCCAAAAAACAAATTATAAATGACAAAAAGACATACTACACCTCCTCTCAGCTCAACAACAAATCAAACCCTCGCAAATATTGGTCAACTATTAACAACATCCTATATCCTGGAAGGCCCACCACTCCCTCTCCCTACCCTAACACATCCCCCTGAGGAAACGGCTACCCTCCTAAATAAACACCTTATCTCCTCCATCCAAAATCTTGTAAAGTACAGTTGTGTACACTTACCATAAATGTAGATGTTCGAGTGTATTCACTGTTGCAGTCAATACATTTGGGTAATCCTGCTGGCAGGTTGCCCTCAGTCGGCCTGAATTCCAAAGTCTTGGGTCCTGCGTCGGTTGCTGTCGTCAGGGGTATAAAAGATGCAGCAGACACCATTTTCTTCAGTTTTTCTTGCCCCAGATGTCAGGTGCCCCCAAAAGGGTAGGCTAGATATATATATATAAAACATACATGCACCAAAATAAACTTTACTTTCATCTACAAGCAAATACACCACATAGGTTGTATAGATCAGAGAAGTAAAGATAAGTTCCAGCAGAAATAAGGGGGATGGCGGGTGGGTAACCCAGACTGCAACAGTGAATACACTCGAACATCTACATTTATGGTAAGTGTACACAACTGTACTATGTTCTTCGTGTTTCACTGTTGCAGTCATTACATTTGGGTAGAGTCCCAAAGCTATGGTTGGGGGGCTGGAGCTAAACAACATTAGGAGCAGCTATGAGGCCCTGCAGAACTGCAGTGGCAAAGCCCGCTCTGGATTTAGAGTAAAGTGGCAGATTGTAATGCTTTGTAAAGGTGTGCACTGAACTCCAAGTAGCAGCCTCTAAAATGTCTTTGGTTGGTACTCCCCTGAGAAAGGCTGCAGAAGTGGCTGCAGCTCTGGTTGAATGTGGCCTAATGCCCTTAGGCACTGGTTTGCCATGCTAAGAGTAGCAGAAACGAATGCAGTGACCTATCCACTTTGAAATAGTCTGCTTGGAGATCACCTTTCCTTGTGATCCTGCAGCATATGCCACTAGTAATTTTTCTGTCTTTCTGAAAACTTTAGTTTTGTCCAAATAGAATCTAAGTTGTCTGTGTACATCCAAAGAATGCAGAATTTTCTCCCCCTTGTTTTGTGGATTTGGATAAAAAGTTGGCAAATTAATAGTTTGGTTAAGGGTCACACGAGACACCACCTTAGGCATGAATGTAGGGTTTGTCCTCAGAGACCCTGTCTGGATGAAAAATGATAAAAGGGTTCCACAGCCATGAGAGCATGTAGCTCTGAAACTCGTCTTGCAGAAGCTATTGCTAGGAGCACAGCTGTTTTCCAGGATAAAAACTATATATCCGCAGTAGCAGCTGGCTCAAAAGGAGGTAGGGTGAGTTTTTCCAAGACAAAATTGAGGTCCCAATTAAGGTCCCATGCAGGCAATGGCGATCTCCTTGGAGGTCTTAAGTTTTTGGCTCCTCTGACGTACTGGGTTAACTCATTATATCCGAGTGAAGCCTCCAGGTGCAGCTGCAGTTAACTCCTACTGACGCCTCTAGGTGTTGAATATTGCTTGTTCATGTTTGCATCAATAATTCCAAAACAATGCTTTGTACAAGGTTTTAAAAAAAATCGCCTTAAAGCTTACACAATGGCAAACTCAACTGCATTAATATTTGACTTCTGTCTAGTGCAGGTAAATAGATATTAACTGTTGTTTTTATGATATTAATTTATATAGATATAATCGTCACATTTTCTTAAAATATCTCAACAACCAAGTAACATAGACAGAACTCCTTAGCCTTGTGTGAAAGCTCTCAGTCAAATGGATAAAATGCTGCTGACATGTGTAACTTGAGTGGTTGCTGAGATATTCTAAGTTGTTTACAAAATATTACAAATGTAATGATTACTGTGACTAAGAAAATTCAAGTTTAAGACTTGGAACCTAAAGAATACTACCACTTTAAAAATAGTTTGTGTTGAAGAGTTTGCTATGCATACTTCTTTATAGTAACCTCTATGGTTTCAGAGATATGAGCATTTGTTTGAAATGTGAGGCAATAATTTGATTCAGTCAAAAGGCTTAGGCTCCGCCCATTGGAAGTTAGAATGTAAACTTTCTGAGCACCATTGGAGTGAATGAGTTAATAAAGGATGAGAAAAGAGTGGTGGCTCTGTATAGTAATGAGCCAAAATGGCAGAGGCATGAATTTTTATTGATGAAAAATACAGGCCTTAGTCCAGCATCTCAGTAAAGTATTGCAAAATCTGAGGAATATTTGGTACAGCTGTGTTAGTTCCTTGAGCCTGGTTCCAAGCACAAAATCTCTTCCATTTTCCAGCGCAGGATTTTCTAGTACTAGGCCTTCTGGCTTCCAAAATGACATCCTTCACAGCTTTACTGAGAGGTGTGCTTTGTATGGCTACATTATCCGTCATGCTGCCAGGTTTAGAGTCCTGAGTTGGCTGTGCAGAATCTGATTGTTTTGTTGGGACAGTAGGTGAGGTATTTGAGGTAAGGTCCAGGCTGGACATTGAGACAAGTTCCTTAAGATAGGATACCAGTACTGGTGGGGCCAGTCTGGGGCAATCAGAATCATTTTTGGTTTCTCCTGTCTCACCTTTAAGAGTACCTTGGGGAGGAGAGGGAGTGGAGGAAAGGCATATACTGATAGGTTTTTCCAGTTGAAATTTAAGGCATCCATTTTCCATGCTAGTCTGTGATAAGTCCTTGTGCAGAATCATTTTAGCTGAAAGTTGTGAAGGGAGGCAAATAGATCTATGTCCAGGTGTCCCCATTTCTTTTTTATCATGCTGAAGACTTGTGGATCCAGGTGCCACTCGTGGGGATCCATGAGGTTTCTGCTTAGTTCATCTGCCAGAGTATTGTCCTTTCCTGGCAGGAATTGTGCCTGCAGATGAACTTGGTAAGTCAATGCTGTGTCCCATAAAGCCATGGCTAGTCTGCAAAGGGGGTAAGAATGCGTGCCCCCCTGCTTGTTTATGTACCACATGACCATGGTATTGTCAGTCTTTATCAGTAGTTGTCCCGGATGAATTAGGTCCTTGAAGGCTGTCAGGACATTTTGAACAGCTAGCATCTCTTTTTGATTGATATGTAGATGCATTTGATTTGTGGACCAGGTGCCCTGAATGCTTCTTCCTGCCATGTGAGCCCCTCCAGGCATAATCTGATGCATCCGTTGTTAGGTTCTGCCTGGCTGGGGGTAGTGAGAATGGCTGTCCCTTGTTTTGGTGACAAGCTTTTGCCCACCATCGAAACTCCTGTTGCAGGCAGGGAATGAGAGTAATCATTGTTTCCAGGCTGTGGTAATGTTGTGTCCAGACACTTTTTAGGTACCATTGAAGTTTCCTCATATGCAGCCTTGCATATGGAATTAGTAGGATGCAGGACACCATGAAGCCCAAAGCCTGCAGAATCTTTCTTGCAGATAACTGGGCCTTTGTTGCCATTTAATTAAAATAGGTAGTCAGATGCCTTTGTTTGTCTGGCGTGAGATAAGCCATCTGGGCAGTTGTATTTAAGCTTGCACCCAGGAATATTATCTCTTGAGAGGGTACTAGTTTTGATTTCTTTTTGCTGACTGTGTACCCTAGGCATGTTAAAAGTCTTTTCACAAATGCCAGATGCTGTAGTAGAATGTCCTTGTTCTCTGTTTAAATGCGGCAGTCGTCCAAGTAAGGATATATTTGTATTCCTCTTTGTCTGCAGAAAGCAATTACTGGTGCCAGGCACTTTGCGAAGACCTTGGGTGCAGTAGATAAGCCAAAGGGCAGTGCAAAGAATTGGTAATGCTTTGAGCCAGCCTTGAATCTGTGGTATCTTCTACACGATTGTCTGATTGGGACATGCAGGTTATGCCTCTTTTAGGTCTAAAGTGACGAGCCAAGCCTTTCTGCCCAGCATGGGCAGAAGCTGCTGTAAGGTCAACATCTTGAATTTTGGTATATCCAGGAAAATGTTTAGGACAGATAGGTCCAGTATTGGTCTCCATGTTTTGTCCTTTCTGGGTACCAAGAACAGTCGAGTAAAATCCTTGTCCATGCTCTTGCTGTGGCAGTTGTTGAATAGCCCCCATGTCCATGAGGGATGAGACTTGTTTTTGACATCGGTCTGGAGCAAGAAAAAAGTTTCCCCAACGGGGTACTTAGCTTTTAATGAAGACTTCGAATCTGAAACTTGAACACAAAAATCTCAGGAGTCTGCTTCGGGCACCGTGTGGCAAGACAGACAGAAGAAAATGGCGTCAGCTGCATCTTTTATACTCCTGACGACCCGACGTCAGGGAAGGGGCAACAGCAACTGATGCAGGACCCAAGACTTTGGAATTCAGGCCAACTGAGGGCAACCTGACAGCAGGATTACCCAAATGTAATGACTGCAACAGTGAAACACGAAAAACATCCACCAATTCTAACTTTACTCCTATACCCAACCCTGCAAATCCCCAAAACATGACTTTATTCTCCTTTGAGCCAGTTCCCACAGCTTACATCAAGTCTCTACTTCACAAGTTCAAACCGTGCTCTCCTTCCACAGACAACCTACCCCCCCCTTTCCGAAACTCGCTGTGACTCAATTGCCTATCCCATAACCATCCTAATAAATAGATCTATTCTCGAATTTACTGTCCTTACTCTATGGAAATCTTTCTATACAATCCCCCTGCACAAAGGTGGGAATTCCACTGACCCTTCCAACTATCGACCCATCGCTGTTCTATCCCCACTTTCCAAACTGCTAGAAATATGTATTCACACCCAACTTCTCAAACACCTCAACCACAACGTACTTACCCCTACTCAACACGGCTTTCGTCCCCATCATAGCACTACCACTGCACTCCTCTCCTTCCCTCACACCATTGCTGAAGCCTTAGATAAAAACAAACTCATTTCTTGCATCTTCCTTGTCCTTTCCAAAGCTTTCGATACAGTCTCTCACCTTATTCTACTAGCCAGACTTGCCAAACTTCACCTATCTTGAAAGAATATATATACTTTAGGGGTGAAGTGCCTCCAAAATAAAGTCAAAGGTCCAGTAGAAAAAAGAGATCAGAAGCACATCACGACAATCAAAGCCAACCTAAATAGCTGATATATCCTTTATTGTGGAATAAAGGATATATCGGCTATTTAGGTTGGCTTCGATTGTCGTAGTGTGCTTCTGATCTTTTTTTTCTACTGAAACTTGACCTATCCCCCCCACACTCAACTGGTTTTCTAGCGACTTATCTGGCAGAGAACAATCTGTCAAATGGCTCTCATCCTTCTTTCTCTTTCTTCCTATCTCCACTGGGGTACCCCAAGGCTCCATCTTAGGACTCCTGCTATTTAACATCTTCACCAATGATCTGCACACCTCTGGTAAGGAATCTTCCCTTATTCAGTATGCTGACGACTCCACACTTGTATCTATTTCTGACAACATCCCTGATCTACACACCCAAACCCAACAAGCTCTACTAACCACTGTACAATGGCTTTCAGACAACCTACTCATTTTTAACCACCCCCAAAAAAACTCTTACTTTTTCTTCCCCACTCTCTCTCTCTCACCACAAATCCTCCTCTGTCATAACATCTCTCAACAACACTACAATCCTATCAGATAATCATACCAAACTACTAGGAGTCATCATTGATGATGAACTAAAATTTAACCTTCATATACTTCAATCTATAAAGAAAACCCACCAAAAACAAGGGCTACTATATCGCAACAAAAAATATCTCACCCCGAACACCAGACTCGGGCTGGGAAAATCACTGCTCCTCCCCACCTTCCTCTATGCAGTTCCAGTTCTAACCAACATACAGACCACAACTATGAATAAACTCCAACAAACCTACCATAAAATTGCCAGATTCATCACTAACTCCCCATATAACTCACATCACTGCAATGCATTAGACTCCCTACACTGGCTTGAACTTCCACAACTATTTCTACTCTATCAATTTCACATTTATTTATTTTATTTTTTTATTTTACATTTGTTAACCGGGCTAGTCCAGCTGGATACATGTCCATTTTCAGTGGAGGCCCGAGGAGAAAAGCTCCGCTACAGTACTAAATAAACATATAAAGATAAAACTAAAATATTTTCAAAATATACAGAAATAAACCAAAGTAAAATGAAACATAAAAATTACCAAGGTATGATAGAATAAACATACAAGTTGAAACTACTGCAATACTTGCTTTGCTCGATACTCTATAAACCTTCACTCTGTCCATCTCTTTCTTCCCTTATCTCTCTGTACACTCCACCCCGGTCCCTTCGTACTTCAAATCAACAGCTACTTGATATCTACCAACCAAAAAAGTTTGTAGGCAAACTACTCTACAAGCACCCTAGTGCCCATGCTTGAAACAAACTTCCCTTCAGCATACGCTCCATCTCTCATACCTCTCATTTCAAAAACTAACTAAAAACCTATCTACTCAACTCCAGAACTTGCCCCTGCCATGACCCTACCTAGTTCCCCTCCTCCCTAATACACCCTTTAAAGCAATGAAAGCTTTATCCCCTTCACACCATATTCACAGTTCTATTAAAAAAAAAAAGGCATAGCATAACAATATTTTTTGTATTGTCTACTTACCTCTATGAATGTAACATGAGCTTGATTACTATTCTGTATGAATGTAACCTGAGTTTTATTACTATTCTCTTTATCAAAATTGATGTGCGTTTCTGGAGCTTTTCTCCTTGGGTCTCCACTGAAAATGGGCCAAAACCCAGTTGGACTAACCCAGTTAACAAAAGTCAATAAATAAATAATTGTTGAGGGTGAACCCCAGGCACTGAAGCAGGAAAATGGTGAACTGTATGTGGTTTTGTAAGGTGTCCTCTCTTTCTAATAGTATGAGGATGTTGTCTAGGTAGGGATAAATTTGGACACCTTTGGTTCTGCAAAAGGCTATAGCTGGAGCTAGGCATTTTGTGAATACCCTGGGTGCAGTAGATAATCCAAAGGGCAAGGCAGTAAACTGAAAGTGTGAACAGAGCCCAGTGAAACGCAACTATTTTCTGTGAGAGGGTTTTGTGGGAATATGGAAGTAGTCCTCCTTCAGATTGAGTGTGGCCATAAAGGCCCGGGCTGGGTGGAAGAAGGGTTTGTAGGGATAACATTCTGAATGATGGAACTTTTAGGAACATCTTTAGAAAGGACAGATCCAGTAATGGCCTCCAAGGGCCATCTTTTTTGGGGACCAGAGATAATATTGAGTAAAAGCCTTTTCCTTCATGTCCTGAAGGGACAGGTTCTACAGTTCCTAGATTCAGAAGGTCCTGTAGGACCCGAGGAATAAGATGTAGTTGATTTTTTGGGGGGGAAAGGAATGCCCCTTGTAAAGGGCTTTTCAATATCCCTCTTGTACTATTGCCAGCACTCAGCGGTCTGAGGTGATGGGTCTCCAAAAAAGGAGGCAGTGGGAGAGACGGGCTGACAAGGGAAGGTGGGCAACGCAGTCATGCATTGTTGGACCCATTTCTATCATGAAAGGGCTGTCTTTGAATAGGCTGTGAGGCTGCTAGTCTGGAGGTGGTCTGCCTCCTGGTTCCTCTCCTATGCCTGGAAGAGGACAGAGTAGCAGAGGAGGGTGTCTTCCTGACAAAGGTGGTCTTAACAGGGTACTTTCTGTAATATTAAGGAATGGGAGACACCAGCAGGTGCTTGATGTCTTGAAGCTCTTTACTTTTATTCTGAAGGTTTTTAAAGAGATCTGCAGACTACTGACCAAACCAGGAGGTTGTGGTCTAGAGGGGCATCCAGGATATTTGACTTGAAATCCTCTGGTAGGGGTTGAAGACGTAGCCAAGGGTATCTGCAGAGTACTGATGTAGAGGCTGCGGACCTTGCAGAGGCCTCTGCTGCATCATAACTGCATCTAATAGACTGTCTGGCCACTTGAGATGCCAGGGCCAGTTTTGATGCTACCTCTGTCTTGTTAGGGCAGTCAGGTGTGGATGACAGGAGACTATAAGCTTGGGATAACAAGGTCGAAGGCATATTTTATTATATGGGTTTGGTAGTTGACAGATCTGAAGGCTAGAGTGGAAGAGGTATAAACCTTCTTGCCTATCCTGTCCATGTTTTTACTTTCTTTGTCAGGAGGCAAAAGAGATGAAGGAATCAGTCTTGACTGCTCGTCAGGGGATACAGCAATCACTACTGGGTCTGCCAGGGGTGGTTTTACCAGGAGTTTCTGTTCA
Source organism: Protopterus annectens (assembly GCF_019279795.1). NCBI lineage: Eukaryota > Metazoa > Chordata > Ceratodontiformes > Protopteridae > Protopterus > Protopterus annectens. The sequence continues at coordinate 1,003,730,273 of NC_056743.1, read as the reverse complement.
TTTGGAACTTTACAGAAACGGTCAGGTCTCTTAGGGGCAGGAGGTTGTGAGTATGGGTTTTTAGATGCTGAAGAAAATGCATCAAGGTACGCAGGAATAACTGGAGGGATGGCTGATGGGGAGGGAGATTCCATTTGAAGTAACTCAAAGTATCTCTTATGAGTTTCAGTCATTTGGGAAATGTTCCATTTAAAGTATTCTTTCATCTTTGTGATGGTCTCCCCAAAGGTGATATCCTCTGGTGGAGAGTCCCCTTCTATGGATTCATCAGGGGAATAATATTCTAGTGGAGAGGCAATCTGAGATGAAGAAATAGATTCATCTGAAGATGAGTAGTAAGCCTCCTGTTCTTCTTCCCCCTAAGAGGGAGAGAAGCAGCTGAGGCAGGCCTAGGACTGAGAACAAGAATGGTTATCTGGTTCCCACTTAACATCGGTAGGGACCGATGTCAGAACCATCTCCGTGGACGTGCTGAACATTACTTCTGAAGCAGCTTCCTCAAGGGGAGTAGCTGAAGTAGACAGCTCTAACGGATATCCCTCAACTCCAAAATCGGAAGCTGGCAGAACGTCAGATGGCAGAGAGGCAGAAGTACTAGGACTTGGAACCTTGGCCTTTTTCCATGGTGGTGCTGCCAGGGTGGCCGAGACTGAATCTATCCTGAGCGCTAGCTTTTTGAGCCTTTGGTTTTCTAAATACAGATTTTGGGCAGCCAGATGGCTTCAGAGGGTCTTAGATACAAATGATTGACAAACAGGGCAAGAGTTATGGTCGTGCTCTCGGCCTAGGCAGAAAACGCAATGGTTGTGCGTATCCTTATGCGGAATCTGGCGCCCGCGTCAGCATTTACCCTTCTTTAGCGGACATCGGCTAATGGTTGGGGACAGCAAACCAAGCTCAAGCAAGAATTAAACAAAATCCCCAACGGGGTATTTGGCTCTAGACGCCTTCAAAGTAGAGAAGCAAAGAGATTGATGTGACGGTCGATTGGGGCTGAAAAGTTCTGAGATCTGTGCTTGCAGACACCACATTTAAGGTCCCTGATTTACGGCCCAACGTGCGACGTCCCACGCACCTACTGCAGCCAGGCTTAAGCTTTTGTACAGGAGCCAACATTTGGGTCACCTGAGGCGTGTATCCCACACTAAGAATACTGCAACACAGGAATAGGAGGACATCACAAGATCTCGGGATGGAATCAAAACGGCTTTTTTTGAAATCACCAGTAAAAGTATAGACCTGCCAACAGTTTGCCGCTTGAAGATGCCCGAATCAGGAGATCAGCTAGACAGGGGAAATCTGAATCCCCTGTAGCCTGCAAAAGGCAAGAACAGGAGCAAGGCACTTTGTAAATACCCTTGTTGCACTGGAAAGATGAGGGAAAAGCAGAAAATTTAAAGTGAAACCACAAGGCACAGAATTTTAAAAAATCTCCCTCAATCTGGATGAATGGGAATATGAAGGTAAGAGTCTTCTGTCCAATGTCATAAGAAAAGCCTGACAGATATCACCGGAAAAAGGAATTACAGGAACACTTAAATCGGGTACCAATAAAAAGGTGTGGAGAGGTGATAAATCCCGAATGGGTCTCTAGTGTCCTTCCTTCCTTGAATTAGAAACAACCTGGAATAAAAATCCTTTTCATAAGAAACCGGGGAAACTACCTCCAACTCCCTCAGAGGCCAGGTCTAGGAGAATAGGAAAGATCAGAGAAACTTGGAATTAAGGGGACTGAGTAATGCCCAAAGGATAAACAGTTAAGACATACTGTAACCCTTATGAACATGAGAAAGAACATATTTGTCAGATGTTACTGATTCCCAAACTGGAAGAGAAAAGGATAGTTTCTTTTAAAGTGGAAGAGAGGACTAGATGACGTGGGAAACAGGGAAAGATAGCCATATGGTGGGATGGCTCATCAGAAAAGGAGAATTCTGACTCCTTGGAATCCTGTTAAGACTTGCCTTGGAAAGCAATTTTTTTGATCTTTTTCCCTTTCACGAGTACTTTCTTATTTAAGAAAAAAGGGACCGGCCTTAGAAGGATAGTTCTTCTGAAACTTAGGGACAGAAGAAAGAAGATCTGTTTGAATTCTTGCATAATTTTGCCCTCTTCCTGCAAATGTTTGAAAAGCTCAGCTGCAGCAATAGCGAAAAGGTGTTCCCTGTCTAGAAGGGAATCCAAAGGTTTTGACTTAACATCCACTGAAAAGGACTGTAATCTAAGCTTTTGAAAATTTTCTAAAAACAGAATCTCTAGCACCTGCTCTGGAAGATGAATCAGTTGTACCATACCACATTTACAAGAATATCAAGCTACTTGAGTAGAGGAGTTCAAGAGAGCAAGAGTAGAAGTTTTGCTGTCTGAATTTGGCATATCTGAGCAAAGCTTACTCATGTCCCCAAAAATCAGATAAGAGATGCCTGATCATGCAAGTCCAGTAGTTAATGTCACAGAAGAATAAAGTCGCCGGTGTACAATTTTTTGTCATGCATCTATATAAAGCTCTGCTGTCCTTCTTGAGCAAAGCATTAGAGGAAGGAAACAGATTAACAGGTTTATCAGACACTACGGAGGTAACAGCAGAGCTAGACTGAGGCTGTTGTACAGAAACTTACAGGAGTCAGGGACCTTCATAGAATGTGACAGGTTTGTAGGGCACGAGGCAGGGATTCTAGGTTAAGAGAAGCAGAAGCAAAGGTATTGTCTAATGCTTCTAAAACAGAAGGAATGTAAGATGGTTTATGGACTCTTGTATAAAAAAAAAAAATCACATCTCTTTTTGAATATCTGACACCTGCTTATCCTCCCCCAATGAATATGTTGCATCGTTTTTAACACTGTATCCCCAAAAGAAAGCTCTTCCAATGGAGAATAAGGGACATGGTACCTTCCACTTCAGATTTAAAACATACAGGATAATGAATCTGTGAGGAATATTCCAAGGAATCGGCACCAGAATAGGATTCTTCTTCAGAAGAGGAATCCTCTCCCCTCTGGGAGGAAGTAATACAAAAAATAAGTGTGTGTGTGTGTGTGTGTGTGTGTGCGTGTCTTAATGGACAACATTTCCCAGGACTCTATAAAACTAACCATTCATTCTGTGAGTCTTTGACAGGCTATTTAAATTTGAGAGGTAAATTTAGCCTTCAGCTTCATTTTGGCAAGGAAAAAGAGTTATGTACTAACCATAACTTGACATCTGTGTTATCTGATGTCATTATTCCTCACAGTAGGGTCTTGGATCGAACATCGAATCAGAGCCGGCAACTTTTAGCTTAGACAGATCCAATGTTCAAGCTCCTCCCTCTCCCATAATCCCCTGCTGCCTCTAACCCTCAGATTGAGTTTGCTGACATAGTCGCTATCACAACCACCAAAAAGTAGAAAGGAATATAGTCCTAGACCAACACTCTAACTTCCTCAGAAGATCCAACAAGGAAGGGGGATAGCCGGAGGGAAATATTAGGAGTAATGACATGGGATAACACAGATGTCAAGTTATAGTAAGTACATAATTCTTTATCTGATGTTATCCATGTCATTATTCCTCACAGCACGGTCAGACTCCCCAGCTACTATATACCCTGGGCAGCCTCGAGGAAGGAAATGTCGAAGCACTGTGGAACCAAAGGAAGCCCTGTTCCTGGAAACCAAATCCACCTTGTAATGTGATATAAAGGTGGGAGTATCAGACCAAGTGGCGGCAGCACAAATATCCTCAATGGATAGTCTGGCCATGAAGGCTGAAGTAGTAGCCACAGATCTAGCAGAATGAGCTCAAACCTTTCCCAGAACTTCAAGATTCTTGGTGGTGTAGACTGTGGATGTACAGCTGAAGATCTATTTAGACAGTCAGTTTAGAAATGGGAAGGCCAAATCTATTTGGGTAAAAGGCCACAAAGAGCTGGTCTGATTTGCAAAACTCCTTAGTCCTATGCAGATAAAATCGCAATTGCCTGTGTACATCCAAAGTATGCAAAATGTACACTCCTTTATTGGAATAATTGGGAAAGAAAACTGGTAACTGAATATATCGATTCAGACTGGGGTCAGTGGAAACCTTGGGCAAAAAGAATGGATTTTTTTCGAAGATGGACTATCTTTGTGAAAGACCATATAGGGGGGAGCCACCGAAAGGGCTTGCAGCTCAGACACCCCCTTAGCCGAAGTTATGGCTACTGGGAAGGCCGTTTTCCATGGCAAGAATTTGAAACTGCACAAACTCACATGTTCAAATGGGCTCTGAGTCAGAGATTACAGCATTAAAGTTAGATCCCAAGAAGGCGAGGGATCCTTAATGAACAGTTTTAGAAGGAAAACACCTTTCATGAAGGCTTTACAGAGTCTGGAAGAGAATGTAGGTTCACTATTCTCATGAAAATTGTAAATCGCAGCCAACTGAAGCTTTATAGTAGAGAAACTTGACCCTTCCTGAAAAAGTGAGGACAAGAACAAGAGAATATCTGGCACAGAAGCAGAAAAGTGGTCCAGAGTCCTGCTCTTAACCCAAATAGATAACCTTTTCTATGTGCTTCTATAAACTTTTTTGGTAGAAGGTTTCTGGGAGGCTAGAACAATATTCTTAATGGGGGAAGCTAGCCTGGATTTTTCAAAATCACTGGATCCAAACACTGGGATGAGGGAGTCTTGAAGGATAGGAGATTAGATCCTGAAGGGGATCTAGTATCCAAGGGGGATACTTCAGATGAGACCTTAGGAAGGGAAGCCATGCCTGACGAGGCCAGAAAGGGGCGGTGAGGATATGGGATGTTTTCAGGCATTGGACTTTCTGAAAAACTTTGGGGATAAGAGGAATAGGTGTGCAAGTGCAGAGGAGACCCAGAAGCCAATCATGGACTACAGCATCCCTCGGTGACTCCCCAGGTGTGTGTGGGGGGGGGGGGGGGAATCAGGGAGAAGTACATGCTGCATTTGTTGTTACTAGGGGAGGTAAAGAGATCACAGCACGGTTGACCCCAATGATCGAAGATCTGCTTCGCCACCATCAGATTGATTTGACCATTCATAAGGACTCAAAATGGTTCTGCTGAATTTGTCAGCAAACACGCTGGAGTCACCGGGTATGTGTATTGCAAGAAAAACACCTCGAGGACATCCCCCATTCCTACACTCTCATGGCCTCTCGGCACAATGGTATGGCTGTGTTCACCCTGTTTGTTGATATACCAGACCATTACCATGTTTGTCTGTCTGAATTGCAACCGTCCCCGAAGTGAGCCGATCCTGAAAGGCTTACAACGTTAGAAGGACTGCTCTCATCTCTAAGACACTTATGTGCAATTTGGTCTATATGGGGGACCATGTGCCTTTAACTGTTCTCCCCTAGAAATGCACCCCCCCAACAGGGAAGCGTCAATGGTCATCATGGCCTTGGGCGGAGGGAGTGAAAAGGACCGGCCTAAAATGAGATCTTGAGACTGAAGCCACCAACAAAGGTGCCATCTGCACACTGGCATTAATTTTATGGACATAGGTAAAGACAGAATGGACCACTGAGCCACCAAGGTCCACTGTAAAACTCACACATGATACTTTGCTAATGGCACATGCTATATGGCCGTGGCCACTGATCCTTGGGTTCTTAGTACCAAGTGGACTGGAGGGTTCAAAAGATTTAAGACTTGCATGACCTGCTCCTGGATCAGCTGTACTCTGAGGAGGTAATGCTGCAATCTCTGAGATGGAACCTAGCTGGACTCCTATGAACTCCAAGTTTTGCATTAGAAACAGATTTGACTTAGAGAGGTTCACTGTTATCCCAACTGGCTGAACAGGAGTAGGACATATTGGATGGCTTGTGAAAGTCTATGCCTCATAGGTGCCTTGAGGAGCCAATCTTTGAGGTACGGAAACACCTGGAATCCCTGCAGCCCAAGGTGAGCCGCCACCACTGCCATACATTTGGCAAGGGGCTGTGGTGAGTCCAAAGGGCAAGGCCCTAAACTGGTAATGATTGACCCCTAATCGGAAGTGAAAGTGTCTCCTCCACTGCTGGTCTATCTTGTTGTGATAGTAGGCATCCTAAAGATCCACTGAGCACATCCATTCGCACTTGTTTAAGAGGGGCAGAATAGAATGAACAGTGACCATCCGGAACTTGGACTTCCTGACGAACAGATTCAACTTGCTGAGATCCAGTATAGGACGCAAGTCCCCAGTCTTTTTTTGGCACTAAAAAAAAGCAAGAGTAAGTTCCAGATCCTCTTTGTCCTACTGGGACCTCTTGGATGGCTCTTTTTTGAAGAAGGTGTAAAATTTTGTTGAAGGCCAACTCCCTGTGTCAGGGTGGTACATTGGGGAGATACCTTCATATTGGAGGGGGTTTAAACAGGAATGAAATAACCCCTGGAAACAATGTTTAACATCCACTGATCAGAGGTAACGTTTGTCCAGGCTAGTGGGTGCAGGGAAAGACGACTCCCGTCTGCCTCCAGGGCAGTCCGACAATGCTTCAGGAATGCTAAAAGGACTGCTCAGACTCAGAAAAAGCATCTATATTACCTTATCGTACAATGAAAATAACACTATTTCATCGTACCGATAATGTCTAAACCACAAAATATCGAACATACGGAACAGCAAATTTTTTCCCAGGGAAAAAATTCACTGCTCTGCAAAAAAAACCCACAAACACAAAGATAAGTGGGGGGGGGCTTTGCCTCCCCACAACCCCCCTACTTAAATATACCAACTCCAAGATCGCATCATAGTGGAGGAAATGGCAAAGTCCTGAAGACATCCCACCGAATTTTTTCCCTGGGAAAAAATTCATTATTACGTGTCTTCGCTATTTTGCCATTTCGACAGTATCGGATCGACTAAACAGCTTTCACTATTTAGTCCATTCGATACGCTAATATAGATCCCAGACAAAGGTTCCCTGGAGCCCTGATTTTGAGGACCCCCACCCTGCCACCAGGGCTGCATCTGCTGTTGAATCCTCTCTCTCCATGCCTCTGGAAGAGGAATCATCAGGAGCATCCTGAAAGGAAGACTGTGACCTCCAGAACCACAGTTTCTTAGCTCTTCATTGGATCTCAGATCCAACATAGTCTGGGCTGGATTCGGATCTGGGATCTAGGATCCGACAGCCTGGGTTTAGCAAGCCCCCAAAGGAATGGGAGGGGCCTTCCATTTAGAATATGAAGAGGAGGCCTTGGGGGGAAAGGAAAGGTAAGGACCCCCTCCTGCACCATACCTTTGAGTAATAATTTATGGTGGTGCTCTGCTAAGGCCCTGGGATTGAATGCTGCACAAACTTCACATTCAACCTCCAGGTGAGGAGCCCATAAACAGAAGCACTCCTCGTGCGTGTCAGAATTAGGCATCTTCCGACCACATCTTAAACTCAGAGGGTTTCTCAGACAACCAAAAAGTTTAAACACCAAACTATGAAAAAAGTACAGTTTTGTACCTACCATAAATGTAGATGTCCGATAGGTATGCAACTGCAAGTCCTGACATATGGGTTGTCCTGCCTCAGGTAGCCCTTCGTTCGGCCGGATTCCAAAGTCTGGGTCCGGCGTCGGCTGATGTCGCCCTTGCCCCGTCAGAGCGCCTGGGGTATAAAAGTGTCAGCCGACGCCATCTTCTTCAGTGTTTCTTGCCCCAGATGCCAGGTGCCCTCTAAGGAAGGCTAAATTTTGAAAATAGAGAAAAAATTCCAGACAAGTACAACAACATAAAAACAAATACACCATAAAAGATTACCCCAGGTAGCTAAAATGAGGGGTAGAAACCCAAAAGAATACCACAGAGGGGTAGGTGGGAGGGAAAACCTGACTGCAGTTGCATACCTACCGGACATCTACATTTATGGTAGGTACAAAACTGTACTATGTCCTTCAAAGATGCAACTGCAATCCTGACATATGGGTTGAATACCATAGCCAACCTGGGGGTGGTAGGCACTAAGACAAAGATGGTGTAGCTAAAATGCCCTGCAGGACTGCAGAAGCAAACCCTGCTCTGGATCTGGAGTATAAAGGCAGGTTGTAATGTTTGGAAAATGTATGCACGGAGCTCCATGTAGCAGCTTCTAAAATGTTCTTTGTTGCCACTCCTCTTAAAAAGGCTGTGGAGGTGGCTGTAGCTCTGGTGGAATGTGGCCTGATGTCAGCTGGCACAGTTTTTCCATGAAAAGAGTAGCAGAATCAAATGCAATTTTCAATCCATTTAGAAATTGTCTGTTTGGAAATTGCTTTTCCCTGCAATCCAGCAGCGTAAGCTACAAAAAGCTGGTCAGATTTTCTGAAAGACTTTGTTCTGTCCAAGTAGTAGCGCAACTGTCTGTGTATGTCCAAGGTGTGCAGAAGTCTCTCTCCTTTATTTTGAGGATTGGGAAAGAAGGTAGGCAGGTGAATAGCTTGATTCAGGGACACCCTGGATACCACCTTTGGCATGAATGACGGACTGGTTCTCAAAGAAACTGTCCTGATGAAAAATGAGAAATGGTTGTATTGCCATAAGGGCCTGTAGCTCAGAGACTCTTCTTGTTGAGATTACTGCCAGAAGGAAAGCTGTCTTCCAAGACAGAAATTGCAACTCTGAAGATGCTGCTGGTTCAAAGGGAGGAAGAGTTAATTTTCCAGTATGAAGTTGAGGTCCCATGCAGGCACTGGTGGTTTCCTAGGAGGGTTGATGTTCTTTATACCTCTTAGAAACTGTCTTAGCAATGGGTGAGAAAATACAGGCGGATCAGTGTTATATTTGGCAGATATTGCTGAAGCATGTATTTTTATGGAAGAATATGAAAGGCCATTGTGGAGCATTTCAGCCAAATATTCTAAGATCTGTGGAATGCTCATCACTGATGGGTCTTGACCCTTTTTGCTGTTCCAGATAAGAAATCTCTTCCATTTTGCTGAGTATGTTTTTCTAGTGGAAGGTCTGCGCGCCTCCAGGATGATATCTTTTACCCTTTTGGAAAGTGTATCCTGAGGAATAGTCATTGAATCTTCCAAGCTGTCAGCTTCAATGTTTTCAAGCTGGGGTGTAGTGTCCTGTAATTGTGCTGTCAGAAGAAGTGGCCATTGAGGAAGGAGCCACGGATTGGTGTGTGTCAAGCTCCGTAGCAGTGGGTACCCAGTGTTGTCTTGGCCAGTCTGGAGCTATCAGTATGACTTTCGGTTGCTCTGTCTTGATCTTTAGTAACACCTTGGTCATCAAAGGAAGAGGTGGGAATGCATATAGTGTTAGAGAGTTCCAACTGAAGAAGAGAGCGTCCACCTTCCATGCTTGAGGATGGTATGTCCTTGTGCAAAACTTTTTCAGATGGTAATTGAGGTGGGAGGCAAAAAGATCTATGTCCGGCCTTCCCCATGCTTGAGTTATTTGTAAGAAAATGTCTGGATGCAACATCCATTCGTGTGGATCCATGATGTTTCTGCTTAGGCTGTCCGCCAGAACATTGTCCTTCCCTGGTACAAACTGGGATTGTAGCTCTATTTTCAATTGTAGGGAAATATCCCAGAGATTCATTGCCAGTCTGCAAAGAGGGTAGGAATGGGTACCTCCTTGCTTGTTTATGTACCACATAACTGTGGTATTGTCTGTCTTTATTAGTAGATGACCCTGATGCATGAACTTTTCGAAGGCCTTGATTGCATGTATCACTGCCAGCATTTCTTTTTGGTTGATGTGCAGGTGCTTTTCTTTGTGTGTCCATTGTCCTTGAATGCATCTGCCCTCCATGTGAGCCCCCCATCCATGGTCTGAGGCGTCCGTTGTTATGGTTTGACTTGTATGAGGCTTGCTGAAAGGCAGACCTTTGTTTATCTGGCTTGCTTGAGCCCACCACAGAAATTCCTTTTGAAGGCATGGAATGAGTGGGATCAATGCTTCCAGCTGTGTTGAGACCATAGACCTTTTAGATACCACTGTAGTTTCCTCATATGCAGCCTTGCGTGTGGAATCAGAAGAATGCAAGATGCCATGAAACCCAGGGCCTGCAGGATTTTCCTTGCAGTCATCTGGGTGTGTGTTGCCAATTTTCTGAAGTATTCTTGTAATTGTTTTTGTTTTGTCAGAAACGTCATCTGGGTGTTTGTGTCCAGTGTGGCACCCAGGAAAGGTATTTGTTGGGATGGTACGAGATTTGATTTCTGAATATTGACTGTGTATCCCAAGGCCTGCAGTAGGTGAATGAAATAGTCCCAAGTTTTTTTAACAAGGCTTGTTGGCTGTCCGCTTGTATAAGGCAGTCATCCAGGTAAGGGTATATTTGTATCCCCTGAAGTCTGCAATGTGCAATTACTGATGCCAGGCATTTTGTGAACACTCTGGGCGCAGTAGATAAGCCAAAGAGCAATGCTGAGAATTGATAATGCTCTGAGCCTGCAAGAAATCTGAGGTATCTTCTGCAACTTTGTCTGATTGGGACATGCAGGTATGCCTCCTTGAGGTCCAGAGTTACCAGCCAAGACCCCTTGCCCAGCATGGGAAGGAGTTGCTGTAAAGTCAGCATTTTGAATTTTGGCACAATAAGGTAAGTATTCAGTGCGGACAAGTCCAGAATGGGTCTCCATTGGTTTTCTTTTCTTGGAACAAGGAACAGTCTTGAAAAAAATCCTTGGCCTTGTTCTGCAGAAGGAACCTTCTCTATTGCTCTTATTTGAAGTAGGTTTGTTATTTGTTTGAGTGCCTCTGCCCTTTGATTTGGTGGCAGGTTTGGCCTGCCATGTCTTGTTGGTAGTGTATGAAAATGGAATCCGTATCCTTTGTCTTATGTCAAGTATCCATTTGTCCTTTGTAATATTGTGCCAATTTTGTGAGAATAAAGATAATTTTCCGCCCAAAGGTGCTTCTAATTGAGCCCTGGATGGCGGAGTCAAAGTCAAGTCATTGAGATTGTCCCTGCGGAGCAGTGGAAGGTCCTGCCTCACCTCTCTGGTTCGGAGGCTGCCATTGACGTCCTCTGTAGGAGCCTCGAGTTTGCCCTCTACCTCTGCCACGTCTGTTTTTGCCTCTTTGAAATTTGTCTGTGTCTGGAAAGGACCAATGCTTAAAGGCCAATTCCTGCTGAATCTTGGAGGCTGTACCTGGAGGAAATCTGACTGTTTGCACTGATTTTGCCTTTTCCTCTATTTTCTTTAAAACCTCTTGTGCAGTAGCACCAAATAGCTTATGTTTCTCTAGTGGTGCGTCCAAAAGCTTAGTTTTCACATGGTCTGGCAATGTTTGTTCCTTTAACCAAGCATGTCTGCGTATGACAGCACCTGTCATTGCTGCTCTACATGAAGCTTCCAATGCATCATATCCACACTGTAGGAAATGGTTGCTAACCTGCTGAGTATTGTGAACCAATTCCTGTAACCCCTTTCTATCTAATGGTTCAGGGGAAGCCAATTTCTTTTGCAAGTCATCCAACATGTATTCCTGATACTGAATCATATGAAATTGACAATTTAATGCTCGCATAGAAAGGGTGGAAGATGTATATACTTTCTTGCCCCACCTCTCTAAAGCCCTAGAATCTCTTTCCGAAGGAAGTGGATTCTTGGCAGTAGTGGAGGAAACCCCTTTAGGCCCCTGAGAAATAGTTTCAGGGTCAGCAGTATGGCCCTTGTACAGAAATTGATGTGTGTCTGGGACCCTGTAGTACCTGTCTGGCTTGACAGGAGCAGGGGGGAGGGAGTCAGGGGAAACACTAGATTCTAAGTACACATCATCTAAAACATTTAAAACTGGAGGAATAGCCAAGGGTCTATGCTGAGGTAGCTTTAAAAATTCCCTTAACCTTTTCTTAGAATCTGAGTATTCTTGGCCTTGCCATTTGAAGTGTTCCCTCATGGAATGAAGCATTTCCCCAAAGGAAAACTCCTCAGGAGGAGAAGCAGAGGGAATGGATTCCTCCGCATCAGAATCCTTGTAGGCCGGGAAGGCCTCCTCCTGGTAGTCTGAATGTGCAGAATCACCTGAGGCCTCATCGGAGGACTGGGGATCTACCTGCTCAACCCTAGGCCTCTTGACAGAAGGCGGCTGAGAGCCTCTATCTGGATGTGGCTGAGAACCCCTAATTAAAGAAATAAGGTCCTCAGCTAAACTTAAAATTTGAGAACCAGAAGTGGATCCCAGAGAAACAGATCTTGGAGGGAGAGACTTAGACTGTTTGGCAGCCTTAGCACGTGTGTAGGCCTTAATGGACATAGACATTGGAGGCCTGGCAGCCCCGCGTGCTGGAGTAGTCTTATCCACTGAAATGGTGTCAGAAATATCCTGGGCTACGGTCTCAGAGGGGAGAACAGAAACCGGCACAGAGCTGGCCTCCGGTACCGAAGTAACCGGTGGGGCGATGTCGTCGGTCTGTAGCGGTTGTGAAACTGGCTCAGAAGAGACCGAGACACTCGCTGTAGGCCTAAGTGTGGTTTCGGCCGAGACCGCGGACTGCGGGTGTCGGTCCTTATCCTTCCGTTTTTTAGGTAAATGTGCTGTCGGAAGCTCCGACGGCAAGATATAACAGAAATCTTCCCCAAAATAATCCTGTGCAAACTCTGTCCGACGCCTAAGAGTGCGTTTGTTAAAAGAAGCACAAGCTGTACAGGCTGAGACGTTGTGATCTGGGCCTAGGCAGGGTAAGCAGTAAGAGTGGAAATCCTTATGAGGTATTTGTTTGCCACAAGTTAAACAATTATTAACTTTTACAGTTTTATCTGACATCGGCTGAGGCAAGAAAAGGTCCCCAACAGGGTACTTAGCTTTTTTGAAGACTTCAGTAGCTGAAAACACAGGAGCTGGTCGACCGGCACTTGCGAACTGCTTCTGCTTCGGGCACCACGCGGCAAGAAAGACTGAAGAAGATGGCGTCGGCTGACGCTTTTATACCCCAGGCGCTCTGACGTCAGGGCAAGGGCGACATCAGCCGACGCCGGACCTAGACTTTGGAATCCGGCCGACCGAAGGGCTGCCTGAGGCAGGACAACCCATATGTCAGGACTGCAGTTGCATCCTTGAAGGACATCACAAGGACACAAACACTATTCTAAGAAAACAACATTCACGAATAAGTTTGAGAAGAAAAAAGGCACCAAATGCTTAACTTACAAAAGGGGAATAACTATACTAGCCAAACAGCTAGGTTGTCTAAGGGAGGGGAGGGTAAAGAGAAAACAACTACTAAAACCTAAAGCTTAAACCAAGTTAAAAGTAAGTTTAAAATGCACTTCTCTCTCACTACCCGAGTGAGAGGCAAGGATCACATCTGTAGCAGAACACAGCAAACAAGATCTGAGATTAGAGGGCAGCAGGGGATTATAGGAGTGCGAGGAGCTTGAGCCTTGGATCTGTGAGCTAAATGTTGCCGGCTCGGATCCAATGTCTGATCCAAGACAATACTGTGAGGAATAATGACATGGATAACATCAGATAATCATCTTATGCAAAACAAGGAGGCTCAGATTCGATACGCCCCAATGAGAGCACCAAGGACTTCTTTCCTTACACGAATTTGAGGAATACCCTCAGGTCCCCCTGAAATAACCTCAGGCTCCTCTAAAATAAGATGTGGTTCCTTCTTCCCTACCAAAGGGGATGTCTGATCAGTCAATCTGGATGTGACAGACGGCTGTGCCTTACTGGCCTCTGATGTGGTTGCAATAAGAGAAACCGCTAATACATGGATGGTCCAAAGACTCAAGACGTGCAGCAGAGATGTCTATGCCCAATTGGACAGCAGAAGTCTTTTCCTTCACTTAAGCTTTCATGAACTGGCAATTTATTCTGCTGGTATCAACCGAATGTTTTTCTCCTCCTGAAGGCAGCTTATTCATACACAAATCTGTTTCCCAGCATTATTTTTCTTGGACAGTTTAAAGTGTGCAAGAGTAGGATGGAATTATGCCAATACCAGAATGGCCACTAACTTTTAGTCCTCATCCATCTTTTTTAGCTTGAACATTATAAATACTTCCTTTTAATGCAATTTATGAAGAGAAAAATCCACCAGAGTATGATGACTATATCTGAAATTACATTTCGTCTTGGGGACTTAGGGAGGGGGAGTACTCCCTGCACTTTAAATTTATACTGCTTACAAGTCACAGCACTACCAGAGATTAAAAAGCCAGTCACCCAGTTTCCATCTTCACAATTATCTACTTACAACACATGGCTCGCTTCTCTTTAACCTGACAAGTAAAATGTTCCATAAAATCAAAACAAGTCTCAGCACTGTGCCATTCACAAAAATGTACAGAGTGTTTGGATCCCCCCTCAGAAAGATTGTGATGCCCATGGGCATGAATCAGTCAACATTTTACACAATGCATTAACGGATAAAAATTCTCAAACTGTTTCCAAATAAACTGCAAATTATGAAGGGCTACAGCCACTTGTTTGTTTGTGTCTTTCGGCTTTTCCTGGTTAGGGGTCGCCACAGCGGAACTCCGGTCCGCTAATGACTGGCAGTAGGTTTTTACGTGCTGGCTTGCCGGGCCTAATGCACAACCTTCAACGAAGGAATGCCCATTCATGCATGCCGACACACAGAAGACACTGAGAATCGAATGGGCAACATCTAACTGTGAGGCGACAACGCTACCGCAGCACCACCACCGCAGTTAATACCAATAAAGCCAAATGTCAGTGAACATTTACATCAGTGTTGCTAAGGAAAAGTTTACCTGACAGCAGCAGCTCACCTGACCTTTACCAGAGCCTTCCTCAAAGCTATGCAGTAATACTTGGCAAAAATTACTTTTCCTCATATTTCGCCTCCAAAACATCAACTACAGCTTTGCAATTTTTGACTGCATTTGAGATTACCAATCATGATCAGCAATGTTAATGATGGGTGAAAGAAACTACGCTGTAAAAATTAAAAGCCACTGATTAAAACTATACAGGAAAAAGTCTGTGCCAGCGAGAATGCAGACTGCACCAAATATTCTATGACACCAAGGCAGACTTCTTGAGACCTACATAAAGACCAGAAAGACCTGTTTGTGGAAGTTTGGCCCACTGACTAAGTCATCCACATCAATATCTTGATGGCAAGTCCTGATATCACTTCAAAAATCTGTTGCTGGGATGTTACTGAAACAATCAGTGATTGTAGAGCTGACAGCTCAACTTGCATATTACAAGATTTCCATGTTCTAAGAAAGTCGTTCAATCTTCTTCTTTCGGCTTTCCCCAGTTAGGGGTCACCACAGTGGATCACCTGTCCGCTCATGATTGGCAGTGGAGTTTTACAGTGTCGAGTTGCCAGCCCGGCGCCCAACCTTCCACAGAAGGCACACACACACACACGCACTCACACCTAGGGCCAATTTAGAGTGTCCAATCCACCTGCAGAATGTCTTTGGGATGTGGGAGGAAACTCACGCGACCACAGGGAGGACATGCAGACTCCACACAGAAGGCACCCCAGCAGGGGATCGAACCGAAGAACCTCTTGCTGTGAGGCGACAATGCTAACTACTGCACCACCGCTACTTTTCTTAAGTCAGCAAATGTTAACACACTGCCACTCAGCTGCCAGGATGCACTGCAGCAAATGCTGCCCTTTCACCATGACTAGCATCAACATAATGTGGGCCCACTTAAAGGAGCCTGCACTTATGATTGATGACAAACTAGGAAAAATTACAGGTTTGATGGCAGAGATTTTTTTCTTTTTTTTTCTATTTGTAATATTAGCGAGCATAATTAAAAGTTATGTACTTACCATAACTAGGCATGTGTTGTCCATTTTCATTCTTCCTCAACCCATGGGGCAGAGTTCCCATCTATGTTGATCTTGGGTGGCCCTCATGGAATGATATTCCAAAGTACCGTTGAACCAGAGGAGGACATGTTTCTAGAAATAATATCCAATTTGTAATGAGTAACCACGGTATGAGCATTGGGCCATATGGCTGCAGCACAAATATCAACAGATTTTCTTGACGATAAAGCAGATGAAGCAACCATGGATCTGGGTGAATGAGCCTTGGATGGTTTGGGAAAGGTCATGCCTTGTTGAGAGTAGATCCAAGAAATACTATCTGTGATCCATTCAGATATAGAGTGACTTTAGAAACTGGGCATCCCAGTCTTTTTAGTGAAAAAGAAAAAAGTTGGTCCACTTTTCTAATTTGTTTTGTCCTGTGAAGATAAACACACAATTGTCTGTGTACATCAAGGAGATGAAGCATGTACTCTACTTTATTCAAAAAAATTGGAAAGAAGACCAGTAAATGAACAGATTGATTAATATTATTTTCAGAAACCACTCTGGATAAAAAGGAAGAGCTTATATGTAAGATAACCTTATCTTTATGGAAAATGATGTAAGGGATCCTTGAGGAAAGAGCCTGGAGTTCAGATATATGCTTTGCAAAAGTAATGGCTACCATGAAAGGAATTTTAAATTAGTGTTAGCTGAGGGTTCAAAAAGTTTCTGGGTTAGACCCTGTAGCACAATTGTGAGATCCCAGGGGAAATAAATGATCCCTTATTAATGGTCTGAGAAGAAAATTAGAAATGCTTTGCATAAATTTGGTAACACAAGGCAGACGAGCCACAAGTAAAAGCTTCCAAAAATACCTACTCTTCTGGAGAGGGGTTTTCAGAATATCAGCCACTTTTTTGTCTAAGGATTTCTAAAATGTCTCCAAAGGAAATGCCCGGTGGTGATCTGGAGGCCCTTCCTGAAAATCAGTTCATCTGTGAAGGACTCTATCAGGGAGTCAATGTGCCTCCTCTTGCACATTCTCTTCCGATGGACCTCCTCTGTGGAGTGTTTAGGGGAGGTGTCAGAAGACAGGGGAAGTTCCTCTATCAGAACTGAAAGGACACTTGTTGGAACTTGGTGTCCCTCTGGAGTAGGTCTGATGCAGAGCTCACAGCCAATCATGGGAAAGGGGTTGGATCTGAAAACTGACAAGGTGGATCTCTGGAGAGAGAAAAAACCCTTCCCACAATCTTAAAGGCAAACAGACCCAGAGAAGCTTCGACCAGACCTGTTGGAGCTCCCAGTGAAGGTATGTCTCGACCATCTTGGGATCCATGCATCGAGGATGGAACTGGACCCAAACTGTCCAGGGCCAGGGCTCCAAGAGGCAGGGACAGATCTGACATCGGAGTCAAACCTGGCCCCATGAACCAAACGCTGACACTTCAGCTCCGGGACCCATTCCAATTAGACAGTATCTGAGCAGAACTAGTTGGGGATATTGAAATCAAAAGATGATATCTTCCTCGGATCCAAATCTGGACCGCTCATGGATTTCGGATCCTGGTACTCCAAAACAACTGGAAGAACTGCAGAAGGAGATAATAGTTTTAGAGGTTGCCCGAGGACTCCCGGATCCAACAGGGGATGGAGCTAGTAAGACCCCCATCTGAATCGGAGTTGAAAAATTTTCGCTTCATCCTATCCACATCCACTTCCGATAAGCTTCTCTACAACCTGGAGGAAGTAGTGGATGGTGGTCTAGAATGTTTCTTAGGTGTTTAAAGCCATGGAGAATGCAGACTAGGTGATATGAGTTTAATTACATATTCTGGAGTAAGTCTTCTGTGTGAAGTATCAGTCTTCAGATCCGAGGACGGTGCCATAGGGCTGACTGAGATAACTGAATCAGACACCCTCAGATCTGACAATGTAGGATCCAAAGTTTTTAGACTCTTAGAAGGCAGCTCCAACAAAGACCTGGAAAACTTCAGTGGGGAGTGTTTTTTTTTTTTTTTGCTCCAATGCAGCAGACTTACTGGTAGTGATGGTGAGGTTGAGTCCAAGAAGCAAATGTAGCAATTGCCACTCCTGAGGGCCTGAGAGGTTCCTGCTCAGGTCATCTGCCAGTTTATTGGCTCCTGGTACACTGATTAACAAGCTGTGAGGTAGTTTCTAAGGATGAGCTTTTGGGAAGTACAGAGCTAGAAAGGTAATCTTGCCTAGAGGAAGGAAGGCTTTCTGAAGGAAGGAGTCCAGCAAGTCACCAGAAACACAATCCTGTTTGTGGGGGTGGTTTGTGACCTTTGGGTATTGATGGTGAACCACAGTGAAGTCAGAACCTCTTGGATATAAAGCAGATCTGCTTTGATGTTTTCTACACTTGTTGCCTGAATGAGGCAGTCGTCTAAGTAGGGGTGAATCTGAATCCCTTTTGACATGAAAAAGGCTATCACTGGGGCCTGGGGCTAGGCATTTTGTGAAAACCCTGGGTACAGTAGACAAGCCAAAAGGTAAAGCACAAAATGTATAGTGCTTCACACCTGCTCTGAAGCACAAGACCCTCCTTTGGGACTTTTTGTTTTGGGGGGGGGTATGCATCCTTTAGATCTAATGTTATCATGTAAGCATTGGGTAAGATCATGGGCAGCAATTTTTGAAGGGTTAGAAATTTGAATTTTGGTATGTGCAAGAATCTGTTCAGTTTTGACAGGTCTAGAATTGGCCTCCAGCTACTGGGGACTAAGAAAAGCCTTGAGTAACATCCTTCTAATGTGTTTGGCACTGGTTTCACAGAACCTTGGGTGCACAGGAGCTGTATTTGATTGAAGTCCTCAGTTTGTTGGAATATCTGGGAAACCTGATCGAATTAGAGGATGATTAAAGTGGAGTTTGTAACCTCTTTGTATGACTTTCAGTACCCACTGATCCCTGGTAATGTATCACCAATTCTTTAAGAATGAGTGCTGTCCTCCTAGCCAGGGAGTGGGGGGAGGGGGGGTGTCAAAGGAATAGTCATGTTATCTCCCTGCTGGGTGGATCCCACAGGCCTACTGTCTGGGACAGAGGTGCTGCCTCTGACTCCTTTCCCTACAAAGTCTTCTATGTCTAAGCTTAGACTGGGAAGTCAGAAAGGACAGGGTTTGGAAGGGTAACTGTGACTGAAGCAAAAAAGGTCGAATATGAAGAAAGCTCTTGACTATCTGCATGGACTTGCCTTATCCGCCATCATCTTAAGTACAGCTTCAGCCTTTGGACCAAAAAGAAAATCTTTGTCCAAGAGATCATCCAAGAGACTGGATTTCACATGTTCACGAAGGGAATGTTCCCTAAGACAGAGATGTCCTCTAATGACTGATCCTGTACCTGCTGCCCTGCCGGAAGCTTCCACAGCATTAAATCCACACAGCAAGGAATGCTTGGCTACTGGACAGCAAGAACTGCATAGGTCCAGCAGTACCTTGGAGAGGGCCCTATTTTCAATCCCCACCAGTTTTTGCTTCATCTGATCTAAAATGGTTTCTTGATACTTCACCATATGAAACTGGAAATTGAAAGCCCTCATAACCAGAGTAGCAGAGATGTAAACCTTCTTTCTGAACCTGTCCAAGGCTCTGCTCTGTCAGTTAGCACTGGATTGTTGTAAGTACTATGTTTAGTTCCCTTAGTGCCCCAAGTCACTACTTCAGGATCTGCCACAGGATTCTTGAAAAGGTGCCTTTGGGAATACAAAACCCTGTAAAATGTGTCAGGTTTCTGAGGAGCAGAGGGAAGGAATCTGGCTGTAAGGAAAAATCCAGCAAGACATCATCCACCACCTCTAAGACTGGAGGAATGGCAAGAGGCTTAGCTTGTGAAGTTTTAGAAATTTCTTAACCCTGTTCTTGGATTGTGGATAATCCTGTACTTCTCATTTAAAGTGCTCCCTTTGGGTATGTAGGGTCTCCCCAAAAGAAATGTCCTCAGAGGAAGAGGTTGAGGCAAGGTACTCAGACTCTGAATCCCCATAGGAAGCAACAGATAAGCCTTCCTCAATGGTGTATTCATCATTACCCTCAGAATCAAAAGAATTAGAAGACTCCTGCGGGACATCTCCCTTTTTATCAGTAGACAATTCAGGGGCAGAACCTGGAAGAGAAAGGTATCTGGATCTGACTATGGAGATCAAATTCTAAGCCAACTGAGCTACATCCTGCTGATGGGCCTGAGAGTAGGAGCTGGGAGGCCTCAGCTGGGACAAGCTGGATGCAGCCATTTTATAGAAGGCCTTAGCCTTGAGCCTGAGGGCAACTTCCAAGCTAGGGCTGGGACTTGTACGGACAGCCGAATCCAGAGGACAGTAAACCAAGATGATCTCCTGACAACGAAAACCACAGGACAGTGAACCAAGATGATCTCCTGACAACGTAAACCACAGGACACCCCCTTGTCAGTGAGTGGTTGTTAGAAGTCAGAACCTGCAAAGTGACTCTGGATCCAATTGACAAGCTAAGTCCTTCAGCATGTGCAGAAGTAGAGGACATGGCAGCATATCAGACTTCGAGCAGGTCTTGACAGACACCTGTGCCACCACCTCAGTTGCTAGAGGGGGCTGCAAAGGGTTCTCACCTTTTTCAAAGATAAATCTACATGGACTGGCAGACGGCAAACTAGTGTCACCTAGTAACTGAAGTATTGGGCACTTTTCCTTCTTACACCTAACGAGATCAACCTTAGCCCAACTGATGGACAACATATTACACAAAGGCCCTGGTGACTCACTAAAATGTTTAGCTAAAATCTCAGCCCTACGCTTGATAGTTCTACTATTAAAGCAAACACAGAACCGACAGTCAGTTACATAGAGTTCTGGGCCCAAACAAGTTACACATAAGGAGTTAAAGTTTCAGTGTGGTATTTGTTTGTCACAGTGGAGGCGGTTAATAATGAAAAGCTCCCTAACTCTTCTTTCTCTGGTGTAGACTGACCAATGCACTTACTTGCTCTCTCTTGTTATAACCAGACACCAGTCAGGGCCATCTACTGCCCCCAGGAGGAGGAGGAGGAAAAAATTCTCTGGTAGATGGACCAGCCAAGGACTTCCACAGCAGGAAATCCCATCAGTTACGACTGCAGCATTGAAAATTGAAAAACATCACTAGATCCAAAGACCTGAACTTTACCTACGACATAAATGGAACATGTTGGAAGGACCAATATGTGTCTCAAAGGATCTCTGCGCTATGGCATAAGCACTCCATCTACATGAAACAGAGATCATCTCTGCTCCTGTTCAAAAGGGACTTTAATCATTGGATGTGAAATCACAAATTCACTCTTGGTCTGACCCTCATGACTCTGATGGACAGAGGTTGACCGTAAGTAAATTACTCCACAGCTAACAACCCCCCCCCCCACATAAGCCTTAGCTACCCCTTTACTAACATACCCCACCATATAGGCATCCAAGGAACTCTGTCATAAAAGTGGGTCGGGTTGCTTGCAAAGATCATGTTGACTGTTAGCCTAGTTATAAATCTATAAACCTATTAAAACATCAACTCACAGCCTTGAAGAAGCTCCCGCAAATCCTCAAACCCCAAGAACACACAGAAGGGGTTGAGGGTTGGTATAATGGGTAAGGTATTTACCTCACAGCGACAAGGTACAAAAGTTTGATTCAAACCTTTGAAAGGGAAGTAAGCTAGCCTTAAATTGTAGCCTGCAAGAGCAGCTTGCCTAGTAACTACCTATGAACCTACAAGACAAAGCATACATATCTGGGAATTTAATATCCAAACATATGTGCAACAAATGTATTTTCCTTGTGGCTGAACTGGAATTTATAACAAAAACAATGAAGTAAAAATCAATACTACCAATAAAGTCCCCTTAAAGGGAGGCAATAAGGACTATGATGCTAACATTACTCCAAAATCAAAGACAGTGGGTCACCACAAGTGATTTTCATTTGGCACATTTCTATAGAACCTAGGTTTGACAGCTCCAGCTCCAAAGGCAACACCTAATAAACAAACAATGCTTGATTTCCAAATGGAACAGCAAAACACAATAGAACAGTCACACTTCAATGCACCATGTTGCCAATGGCATATAATTTAACTTCAGGAAGGAAGCACAGTATCAAGATGACTGACTATAGCTGCCTTGTGAAAAAGGTTCAAAGGAAGTCAATAGGGCAGCAGTTGAGGATGGTTTTGGTGATAAAGCCTATTTACCGAAAAGAAGCCTGAATGTTTAGAACTTCTCTTTTCATTAGATCCAACATGATTCAGAATACAAAACTGACTCTGAAAGGTACTTGCTGAAGTCACTGGCTAGTTGTACTTTAATCCACTGTTCTTATTTTATGAGTTGAATGTTTCTTTATAGAGAACAGATCTGTTTTAAGCTCCCTTTCATATTTGGGGCTCGCTATAACTTGGACCTGGAAAAACAGCCCAAACAAAGGTATATCCTCTTCCCCTATGCAGAATACGTGAACTGCAGAGAACTGAATCCGAAGAAGCAGAAATCATCTCTATCTTCCCAGTCTTTTAAGAAACTCTCTACACAATGAAGTTCTGCTTAAAGCAGAATCAGCCAGTGTCCATGAGCTTTACAAACACTTCTCATAAACCCTATAATAAAGGGGCTATGGGACTGTGTACTACTTTAACAGGTTACTATCACCTTACTAGAAAGGAACAGCTTCTGGGACAGTGGATGCCTGCTTAAGTCTCTCATACTACTTTGGTTCTCTAGCCCCACCCAAATGTTGCTCAGCTGTGGCTGTGTCAGTCAAAGACCCTCCACAGGTCCCAAAACATCCTTCAATTGCTGATGAGTATCTGTACTTTCCATCTTGGGTCATTCTGCAAGTTACAATACATCAACCAATAGCTTTTGTGAAAATACAATGAAATCCTGGGATCTGCTAAACTGCAATTTCAGCATGCCCTGTTCATGATAAATGGTCTACCTGCTTGCAAAGATAACTTTTTCACAAATGTTTTCTTTTTTAATTCAATAAAAAGTGCTGCTCACACTTAAATGGATTACTGACAGCACAAAATAAATATCAATTATAAATATTGTAACAGATTTTATACAATTTGGCTGCATATAACAAAAATCATAGCAGTACTAAAACTCACTGTGGACAATAACTTGGTGATGAGAACAAACAACTGGACGTCAAACTTATTTGTGGTCATACATTTTCACTAAGGACTGCAGTGAATCTTAAATTTAATTTAATTTAGTTGCCTCAGTCTTCATCTACTCCCAACCTTAAGGACTGGTGACGTCAAATTTTTACTCGTAGCACAAAGAACAGCCGCAAAAAATACAGTTCAAGACCCCAAAAAGTATCACTTGATGGAACACATACAGGATTTTCAGAATTCACAGGCAGCCAAATACATTTTTTCATTTCTATAATTCAGCAAAAGCAATTCTGTCCTCATTTACAGCCAGCAATGAGCTTGTCCCAGAAATTGGGTAGAAGTTGCCATAAATTTAAACAATCATTCCTGTGTGTCACTGTCAAAAATTAATGTCAGTCTTTAGCTAGTGTGTCTCAGACTGGGTTTGATTAATTCTTTATCAATATCACATATACCCACTTCCTAAGTATATACCTCTCAACTGTACAGATTTTTACAGAATGCCTAGATTTTTGCCTCATATGTTTAGTCCGTTTTTCATACAATTGCGGTTTTCTGACAATTTAGTGGTAAATCATTACAGACTGAAGTTAGAAAATGACAGACATTTGAGTTTCAGACGTCCTACCCTTCAGAACATTCATGCTAATGCAAAACTTGCTACTCTTATCAACTTTCTAAGTTTGTAACAGCAATATTTAAAAATTGTCCCTGTTTTTGGGCTTTTGTCTACCTTTTATTTATGGCTTTGCCCAGATTTCTTGCTCTAGGAAGTTGAGAGGTATGTCTGCTATGGCATAAACTTAAATGCAATTTTTTTTGCAATATCATACATAGGGTACAACTGAAGGGTGGAGATGTAGCAATAGAGAAGACAAAGAAATGAACTAGAAAGTGCTTAAAGATTTTTTTTTAGTAAGTATTCTCATTAAAATGGTCAAGACTTTTTTTTGCAATGGGTGCAACTACCAAAAAAGCCCAACACCCCTCCCCCTCAAACTAGGAGGGGCTCAGAAGCAGCATTCAAGCCATTATTCAGTATCGCACTATCAACTGCTGCAGAAGTTTGCTACAATAAACGGTTTCTGGGTTGGTCATTCCATTTTCCCTGTAGCTATTCTACAGTAACCAAAACCAAAGACCAGTTAAGAGTTTACTTCTCCCTCATATCAATTTATAAAATGAAAAAAAGGAAGGAAGAGAAATAACATTTGTGCTCAGCAGACCAGATGATCTAAATGAGGCTTTCTGCAGTGGGTAATTGTTAGGATTCGTTATTCCCCCATGGTTATATTTTCTCTCTTATTCTCATGCCTTCGGGATGCATTCACCTCCTGCAGGGGACAGTCATTATATCATGCATAAAGTCAAGAGAGTAAGTCAAACTCTTGCGCTACTCAGTTTAACCTCCACTCATTGAGAAAGCACAACACATGAAACACAATGGACATGGGGCGTACACATACACTGATATATTAAATTCATATGCTGTCCGCAGTGGTTTGTGGAAATACAGTGGATGACTGGATAGTAGAAAGCAGCTCTACCTGGGGAGATGCTTGAGGACATGCATTAGTGGAGATGTGATTAGCAGGCAATCCATACTAACCTGGGAGTTTTTAAAGTGTTTAAATGACTTTTGCAGTGCCAAAACACCTGTAGTAAGGATGCTTCTAGTTAAAACCAAACCATGTAAATGATTTGAAAGAATCCACTCTCGCTCTGGCCAAATTTGAACTGGCAATACCTCTACTACTCTGCCCCACATGGCGGGTATGCCAAATCAAAAGGAAAGACAATTTCTCCTGGTACAGAAATAAAGAGTGAAGAAAAGGTTTTTCAGTGTTGGACCTTTAGCAACTTAAATTAACAAAAGAAGAAAATAAGGGAGAAGTATGTGCTATACATCATAAAACGGTGCAGCACCACCGGGATTTAACTGAGCAGTGGGCTGTCATAAATCAGCATACCATACAAAATGGGGAAATCAGGGACTGGCAGGACCATTTACTGACCAAAGTTGATGACTTTTTAAATCATTTGTGCAAGAATAATCTTACAATCACCAGGCTGCCAGAAGGACTTGACAGGGTCAATCCTGTGGCCCTTGACAGTAAGGAAATACCCTTCATGCTGAAATAGGAGCTGCTTATTCAGGTATAGTGGGGCTCACCAGGTATACTTCCGAACTCCCTCGGAATCTGCCACTGCACTTCATTGTCTGACCATGAGGAAGTCCTACAAACAGCACATAACCTGGGCCCGAAATGCATTTTAAACAGTGCTTTGGTCTACACAGCTCCTGACTATATAGTGTGGTACTTAAAAAAAAAAAAAAAAAAAAAAAAAAAAAGCTTTTGTGCCTCTGTTAAAAGAAATTTCAGAGATGGGGGTTTTACTATTCAGCGTCACTACCCTGCACAGCTGTTTCCACAAAGAGGTGGGCAGTCATACCGTTTTTCCTCAACCAACTAAAATGGATAACAAAAGGGATGGAACTGTGTTTTCCCCACTTCCATTTGGATCCCCAACTGAACTTTTACAATCCCTGCAGCAAGGATGGAAATCTCATAGTAAGGAAAAGAAAAACTAAGAACAGCCCTACACAGCAGACTCCTGTACCTACAGATCAGCCACTCAAACCAAGGCAACAAGAATTGCTGCTTCTACAACAAAATATATATTTGCCTTTATCGATCTTACCTGAGGAAAAAGCTGTGGAACTCCATAGACTTTGTGGGCCTGGATCTGACTCTGCATTGGACTGATCAGCTGTAGAAAAAGACCTTACATCACAGGTTAAGACGGTGGCAAAAGCCACCTCTGGGCAATTGCTCTTGCAAACCTGAGATGACCCTTTGCCTTATTGAACATGGCATGTCATCAGCTCTGCTAGGATCCATTTACCATTTTGTTATACTGCGTCTAATTTTTAAGGGATAAGTCTCAAATTTTTGCTGTCTTTGTTCAATTGTGACTTAGGGAGAGGTTAAAGACTCTCTCTCACCAACTATGGCCCTACTGAGAGGTCTTAAGGTCTTGATTGTGGAAGTTGTCTCTCACTGAAGTATTCAGCAAAATACTCTATACCTTGTGATTAGTTAATTGGTTAATAAAGTGGTTTCATAAACCTTTACGGGTTTCACTACACTATTAAGACAAATACAAAGTTTTGCATTGTTGTTACAGGATTTGGTAACAAAGACTGATAATGTTTTGTTTACTACACCTGTTGTAGATTTTCTTGATACATATTCACTGAATGGTTTTTGATTTTTTTTAGCAAACATGGATGGCTAAAAGTTGTCTGTATGTGATTTAAATGCTATGGTTTGACAGTTATTGTTGCAGGTTTGGATGGTTGGGATTGTTGCACGTACAGCAAAATGGGGCAAATTCCCTGTTAATCTTCTGTCAATCTCTAGACCACCTTCGCTAGTCAACTCCTTAGCTGCAGCTGGCGCCATTAACTTCTTTCTCAAGTGGCAAGGATAGGGTTCTCTACCTGCATCTCCTGCCCCCTGCTGATATATGACTGGATTTAATCTAACTAGGCAGATGGGGCATGCTCTATAGGTGGAATGCAAATGAGGTGCCATTCCTGGAACATGAAAGGCCTAAAATAGCAGGGTCACAGCAAGTGTACAATTAGGGAGCTACAATCTATACATGCATCGGCAGTCTGTCTACAGGAAACTAAGCTGAATGCATCAGCTGTCAGGTTAATGAAATGCTGAAATGGCTGGTATGACACCTATGGGAATACACCTGCAAAACGGGTTATAACCTTATTTAAAATCACCTGTAATGGAAGGAAATGTCAACCCTGGCTGATAAACAAGGGGGATGAATCTTAATGGCTAGGACGGATAAGGGCTTCTCATTAGTGGGGAATATTTATGGCCTGAATCATGTGGACTTAAAGCCCTTCTTATCATTCTAAACAGCATTTATGTCAGCTTGGATCCCATAATGTGCCAGTAATAACTGGAGAAAGGTTGTCACTGTACTGTTAGATCACACTATGGACAGGTACCCAAAAACCAAGTCCCATCTACTAAGTCATTGTAAAGAAATAGTACCCTGGAAGACACAGCTCCACTTGCTAGATATCTGGAGGGTTTTGCACCCTGAAGAAAGTACAGTTGTGTACACTTACCATAAATGTAGATGTTCGAGTATATTCACTGTTGCAGTCATCACATTTAGGTTATCTGCTTGCAGTAGCCCTCAGTTGGCCTGATTATCAAAGTCTTGGGTCCTGCGTCAGTTGCTGTCTCATCTTCCATGACATCAGGTAGTCAGGGGTATAAAGCATGCAGTCGACACCATTCCATCAGTTTTTCTTGCCCCAGATGTCAGGTGCCCCCATAAAGGGAAGCAAATATATATACATGGTTACACCTCCAACAAAAAAGCAAATACACCAAAAGCTTTAAGCACAGTAAACAAGAATAGAGGTACAGCCAACAGAAGTCAGGGGGCTGGAGGAAGGGTAACTAGGACTGCAACAGTGAATACACTCGAGCATCTACATTTATGGTAAGTGTACACAACTGTACTATGTTCTTCGTGTTTCACTGTTGCAGTCATCACATTTGAGTAGATTCCCAAAGCTAAGGATGGGGGGAGGAAATTAGATAGCATTAGGACCAGCTATAAGGCCCTGCAAGACTGCAGAGGCAAAGCCAGCTCTGGATTTAGAAAAATTGGCAAATGGTAATGCTTGGTGAAGGTATGTACAGAACTCCATGTAGCAGCTTCTAGGATGTCCCTGTTAGGGGCACCTCTGAGAAAGGCTGTACAGGTAGATGCAGCCCTGGATGAATGTGGTCTTATCCTCTATGGGATAAGGTTTTCCATGGTGCTTATAGCAGAAATTACTGCAATGGCCTATCCATTTAGAAATAGTATGCTTTGAAATGGCCTTCCCTTCTTCCCCTGCAGGAAATGCAAACAGCAGCTGTTCAGATTTCCTGGAGAGGTTTACTCCTGTCCAAATAAATTCTAAGTTGTCTGTGCACATCTAAGGAGTGCAATATTCATTCTCCTTTGTTCTGTGGATTAGAAAAGAAGGTTGGCAAATGAATGCACTGATTAAGGGCCACACTGGATACCATCTTGGACATGGAGGGATTGGTCCTGAGGGACACCCTGTCCGCATGAAAGATAATGAAAGGCTCCACTGCCATAACGGCCTGCAATTCAGACATCCTTCTTGCTGAAATGATGGCTAAAAAGAAGGTTGTTTTCCAAGAAAGGAATTTCAACTCTGCATTTGCCGCTGGTTCAAAAGGAGGTAGTGAGAGTTTTTTCCAATACAAAGTTAAGGTCCCAGGCTGGAGTAGGGGCCCTCCTGGGTGGTCTTAAGTTTTTGGCCCCTCTGAGGAACTGCTTCAGCAGTGGATGAGAGAAGAGGGGTGGGTTATGTGTTGTAATGAGGTGAAATGGCTGAGGCATGAATTTTGATGAAGGAAAAGGAAAGGCCCTTGTGAAACATCTAAGTTAAGTATTGAAGAATCTGAGGTAAATTGGGCTCTGCAGTCCCCATCCCCTGACTTTGGTTTCAGGAACAGAATCTTTTCCATTTTTCAGCATAGGATTTTCTAGTACTAGGCCTCCTTGCCTCCAGATTACATCCAACACTTGCTTCCTGAGGGATGGTAGTGGAGAAATCAGGTAATTAGCCAGGCTGCCAGGTTCAGGATTTGAAACGGTGGGTGCAAAATTTGGCCCTCCTGCAGGGACAGCAGGGCAGAGGTCTGAGGCGGGTGCAATGGTGCCAGCAGTGACACTGCGCAGGAGGGGGTACCAGTGTTGGCGTGGCCAGTCTGGTGCAATCAGTATCGTCCTTGGTTTGTCCCGCTTGATCTTTAGTAGTATCTTGGAGAGGAGAGGCAGAGGGGGGAAAGGCATAAGCTGATAGGTTTTTCCAGGTGAAGGACAGGGCATCCACTTTCCAAGCTTGTTTGTGGGGAGTCCTTGTGCAGAATTTGTCCAAATGGTAGTTCTGGGGGGAGGCAAACAGGTCCATCTCTGGGCTCCCCCATTTGTTTCTCAATATGTTGAATATCTTTGGTTCCAGTTTCCACTCGTGTGGGTCCATGAGATTCCTGCTTAGTTCGTCTGCCAGTGTATTTAGCTTTCCTGTCCGGAATTGAGCTTGTAGGTGCACTTGGTAGCTCAAGGCTGTGTTCTACAATGCCAGGGCTAGCCTGCAGAGGGGGTAAGAATGTGTACCCCCTGCTTGGTGGTGTTGTCCGTATTTACCATTAATTGTCCTGGAAGAATGTGGTCCTTGAAGGCTGTCAGAGCATTCTGTACAGCTAACATTTCTTTATGATTGATGTGAAGGTGCATTTGAATTGGGTTCCATTTGCCCTGAATGCAATTTCCTGCCAGGTGCACTCCCCATGCATAGTTTGATGTGTTCTGTTGTTAGGGTTTGGGCGGCAGGGGGTAGTGTGAATGGTAGTCCCTTGTTCTGGTGGCAGGCCTCTGCCCACCAAAGGAACTCTAGGGGTACACAAGTAATAAGAATCATTGTTTCTAGATCCTGAGAATGTTGACACCATAGGCTTTTTATATACCACTGTAGCTTCCTCATATGCAGTCTTGCATATGTAATTAGAAGAATGCAGGAGGCCATGAACCCCAAGGCTTGTAGTATTTGCCTTGCAGACAAGCAGGGTTTTTGTAGCCACTTGTTTGAAGTAGGTTGTCAAGTGAATTTGTTTCTCTGGCATGAGGAAAGCCATCTGGGAAGTTGTATTAAAGCTTGCTCCCAGGAAAATAATTTGTTGACAGGGAACCAGGTGTGATTTCTTTTCGTTTATGGTGTACTCCAGACAAGTTAGCACCCATTGTACAAAAGCCAGATGATTCAAAAGTAGTCCTGGTTTTCTGTCTGAATTAGACAATCGTCCAGGTATTGCTACATTTGAAAGTTTCTTTGCCTGCAAAATACAATGACTGGAGCTAAGCACTTTGTGAATACCCTGGGCGCAGTAGATAAGCCAAAGGGCAGTGCAGAGAACTGATAGTGCGATTAGACTGCTTTGAAGTGTAGGTATCTTCTGCAAGATTCCCTGATTGGGATGTGCAGGTATGCTTCCTTTAAATTTAGTGTTGCCAACCAGGCATCTTTGCTTAGCATAGGAAGCAATTGGTGAAAGTCAGCATCGCAGGTGTCGAACCCTGGACCATGCACACTATAGTCATGGGACGCACCACTAAGCCATCTGAGGTGCACACTCTTGAATTTTGGAATCGCCAAAAAGGTGTTTAGAGTAGGCAGGTCGAGGATGGAACGTCATGAATGGTCTTTTCTGGGTACCAGGAAAAATCTCGAGTAGAAACCTTGCCCCTTTTCCTCTTCTGGTACCAAATGAAAAGCCCCTATGCTTAAGAGAGAGAGTACTTGTTTTTGGGCCTCTGCCCACTAACTTGGAGGTAGATCCGGCCAAACGCTTGGAGTTGGTGACGTATGGAAGTGAAATCGTACCCTTGGGACACTATATTTAAAACCCATTTGTCCTGGGTAATGAGTCCCCAGTTCTTTGCATGAAGTGCAGTCTTTCCCTTCAAATGGGAAGTCAGTTGAGAAGTGCTTGGAAGTTTTAAAAAGTAGTAATTGAGACAGTTTACCATAGGGGGGAGTTTTATTACTCCCAGATTTGGAAGTGGAGGCCCCCCACTGCTTAGCCCTGTGTGTCCCCTGGGACTGAAGCCTGGGTGCTCTGCTGGATCTGGGTTTTGGATCTGGGCTGGGACTGAGAAGGTCTGGAAGAGGCAGGAAAGGACCGATTCTTAGAAGGCCAATGCCTACTAAATCTTGTAGGTTGTACTTGTAAAAAATCTTTAACAGTTTGCATAGATTTAGCTTTTTCCTCCATCTTTTTAAGAACTTCTTCTGCCTTGTTGCCAAACGGGAGGTTTTGATTTAAGGGAGCATCCAGTAATTTCGCTTTAACATGATCTGGCAAGGATTGCTCCTTAAGCCAAGCATGCCTTCTAAGTACAGACCCAGTTACCGCAGTCCTGCAATATGTCTCTGGTGAATCAAAACCACACTGCAATGTATGTTTACCAACTTGTTCAGCAGAATGTATTAAATCCTGTAAAACCTTATTTTCAGCACAATCAGGAATCAACATAATTTTCTGTTTAAGCAATCCAATAATATGCAGCTGATACTTTAACATATGAAACTGGCAAATCAAGGCCCTAATGGCCAAAGTTGCAGAAGTGTACACCTTCGTACCCCATCTATCCAGCGCCCTGGAGTCTCTATTAGAGGGGGTAGGATTTTTGGCAGTAGTAGCTTTAATGCCCTTGGGTCCCTGTGAAACAGTTTCAGAATCTGCAGTAGGATTTTTGAAAAGGAACTTGTGAGAATCAGGAACCCTGTAACATCTATCAGGTTTTCTGGAAGCAGGAGGCAAAGAGTCAGGGGCCATGCTAGATTTCAAAAAGGCATCATCAACAATGTCCAGTACATGAGGTATAGCTAAAGGCCTCTGAGGGGGCAGGAGTAAGAAATCCCTAAGCCTCTTTAGAATCAGAGAAATCCTGACTTTCCCAACGAAAATGCTCCCTGAGAGTAGACAAGGTTTCACCAAAAGAGAAATCCTCTGCAGTGGAAGGAGAGGGAATAGAGTCCTCAGCATCAGAATCCTCATAGGTAGATAAAGGTAAATCCTGGTCATCAGAGGAAACAGAAATTTCAGAATCCTGGTCAGAAGTATCATAAGCAAACTCAGTCCTAGGTCTCAGAGGGGGAAGGTTGGCTTCCCCTGATTAAAGTAATAAGATCTTCAGTCATTCTTATCATCTGTTTTTTAGGCATAGAGGCCTGACCATGCGGTCTGGGCATCAGTTTCTAGGCATGGTTCAAGTTTTAGGCCTTGAAGAAGAAGATGGCGTCGGTTTAATATGCAAGTCTGGAAGCCTGAATACACCCCTCAGAAGCTGGTGCCTGCAGAGCGGCTCCGGACCCATCCAAGGTAGAGACATCCGCAGGTTCCACAGTTGAAGAAGCATCTCGAAGTATACCGGACTCCGAATGGGTCTCAGTAGAGGCCAGAGAACCTGAAGTAGTGGGTATCAGGGGCTGTGAAAGTGCCTCACTGAGTACCGGCAAACTGGCAACTAGCTTAGGAGAAGCGTCGTCGGCAGCTTTGGACCTATACAGTCAGTCCCTATCTTTGCATTTTTTCGGAATCTCGGTAGTCGGGTGGCTTACCGAAGCCAATTCTGGATAACTGAACAGAGTACCAAATATTTAGAAGCGTAAATAAACCGATGACGAATAGTTCGTTATTTAAATAAGGCACAAAACCGACAGTGAGGTACGTCGTGGTCTGGGCCTACGCAAGGAATGCAGTACGAATGAAAATTTTTGAGGTATTTGTTTTCCACAAGAAATACAATTATTAACTTTTACTGACATCAGATTAGAGCAAGAAAAAGTTTCCCCAACGGGGTAACTTAGCTTAGTTGAAGCCTTTGGTTCTGAAACTCAAAAATGAAAATTTCAGGAGTCAGCCGACCGGCGCTTGCGAACTGCTTCTGCTTTGGGCACCGCACGGCAAGAAAGACTGATGTAATGGCATCGGCTGCATGCTTTATACCCCTGACTACCTGACGTCATGGAAGATAAGACAGCAACTGACGCAGGATCCAAGACTTTGATAATCAGGCTGACTGAGGGCTACTGCAAGCAGATAACCCAAATGTGATTACTGCAACAGTGAAACACGAAGAACATCTACAGTACAGCTATTTTGCACCAAACGCAGGCTCTGCTAGCTGCCTTGACAGGTTTCTGGTAAGTAATCTGCTAGAGGATGCACTGTGAATGGACATTCTGTCAGTCCCACCTGATCATATTATGCTCAATAAGATTAATAACAATAACTGGTTTACTGCCCAGACAAGGCAGAGCTTTGATCAAACACTACTCATGGACTTGTGGGACAGCTTCTAAATTGGATGGATGGATGTAATCCTTTTTGGCTGGAAATGGAGATGCTGAAATAATGTTGAACAGCTGAGACTCCAAAATCCAACTTAATGGGCCAAGCTAAATGTTTGTCTGTTCACCGTTGGAAGCAAACCTTCCAACAGCTTTCGGTATATGGCAATCAACTTCTCACAGTAGTTAGAAAATATCAGCAATCTAACTGTGGTGGGAAGTAATCTTCTCTGAGATTTGCAATCCAAGCCCAGATTTGGGACAAGATTAAACTATCAAATTGGGAGAAACAAATAAATCAGCTCTCCCAAGTTACTAGCCAATAGACTGTGAACATAAATCCAGCCCATACTAGCTTTAAAGTCTATTGGGAAGTTGGAGCACTCAGTCCAGAGCATTAAAGTCATGAGAGAATGCTACAGTCACAGTTATAAAAAAAAAAAAAAAAAAACACCCCACCTCAACTACTACTACCCTACGATGACCTATTTAATGATGCATTTTGGCCGAAGTTATGGAAAGAAAATCTTGCAGTGCTCAAATCACTCTTACTCTCTCTGAAATTCACAATGCAATCAAATCCCTGAAGTCGGGCAAACAGCCTGGTCCTAATGGTCTTACGACAAAAGTCCACAGACAACTGTATGGACGGCTTTTCCTTGCTCTTAAACTTCTACAACTTTAGCAAAGCCGAGAGATGCCTCCACTACTAATCAAGGATGGCCACTACTACAAAACGTTTCTGAAAGAGGGGAAATACTCGATTATGCCATAAACAATTGCCCTATTTCATTACTGCAAGTGGAGGCTAAAATCTTAGTGAAAGTACTGGCAGCCAGACTGGCAAAGGTTTGTGGGCTAACTGCGGACACAAAATGGGTTTCGAGCCCAAGACACAGGAGTTTCCTGGATTAATCCAGCTTTTCCTTAGCATGCAAAAAACGAGTAGATTTTATCACAAACTAACCACTGACATCTTTTCAGATTTTACCAAGGCTTTTGACACACTTAGCTGGGATTTTCTTTGATGGGTCATGCAGCAATTTGGTTTTCAGGACGAGTTTGTAACCTGGTGTAAAACTACTTCATACTAAACCCCACACAGGTGTGACCAATAATGTTTGGGCAGAAACTTCTCTTCTCACATGTGGTGCTGTACAAGGATGCCTCCCCCCTTTCACCCTTGTTACTCATCTTAACTGTGGAGACCGTAAGACTTGGGGTATCTCAATACCTGGTTGGAGTCACAACCTCTCCAGCACCTGGTTTGCTGACTGCACATTGTAGCTAGGATGCCTCATGATCATATGCCTGAAATTCTAACTGTACTCAGTTTGAGTTCTTTTCTGGCCTGGCTGTCAATTGCTCTAAGTAGATGTTATTCCCCGTAAATGAGTCATGTTAAGACTACGCATTAATACTTTAACTATGGTCTACACTATGCGAATACACACACATATTTAGGAATAAAGATTCAACCCTCTTACCCAAGAGCACTTGAACATAATCAAAACGAGGTACTTGTATACCTGAACAGACTGAAGGCATGAAGCAAATTAGGATTCTCCCTGATAGCAAAGATAGCTGCTATTAGAATGTATAGCTTCCCTAAATTTCTTTTTCGAGTGCAGTACCTTTCCAACATCATTCTCATAAACTTACTGATAAGGTAGAGCACAAAGTGATGAAGTTTATATGGAATTGAAAACACCCTAGGTTGCTTAGAAAGAAGCGGATTGCCTTCAAGAGATACAGAGGGGCTAGAACCTCCAGATTTCAGGATATGCCTGCACTACACATTTATTTTATTATATAAGGGCCAGACTAATCCCCAAGACCTATACGGACCATCTTAAGTTGTACCTGGTATATGTTACGAATAGCACGCTTACTCCCACGAAGTGGCATCAAGTCTGGGACCCTGGGGGTTGGGCTACAGAAATACAGTTCGTAATAACTAACATGGAGTTCATACCACAATTTTCTTTATGGGTTCCCATATGGGGTGCAGATTCTACGGTTGGTGAGCAGTAAACTTTCTGGGAGGAATGGCTAACAATTTAATTTTTTTGCAGTGATCTATATCACAGTAATGACTCCACTTCTTTAACACTAGCTGAATGTAATGACCCTAATCCTACAAGGCATCTGACATGGAGGCAAAACCTACAATTAATGAGCACTGGCTCTAAATAAATCTGAACTGGACAGCTTATTAGTCAAAAGTTCATTAGATATTTCAATGCCTAACCATTTTCCATCTTTATTGTATAAAGCGATTAACATTTATAGTGAGACTATTTTTAACTAAAATTAAACATTTCTACAGATATGCATCACTAGCACTATACTCTTTTGCTGGCCAAAAGTTTTCAATTGCCTCATCCATTAGCTTTCACTTGCTTTACGGCAAGTGCACTTCTGGCATCACATGCCCACTGGCTTTGGTAAAAAAATCCACGAACAACAATTTGGAGGTGTGTTAATCTACTCATAATACAAAATTTTATTTATTTATTTTATTTTATTTTACTTAATTAATTAAAAATTAACCAGTGCATCAGGTCCCAGTCGGTTGAGGTGTTCCTACCTCATCTCCCCCTGAAAGACTTGTAAAAGCATATAGGGTCCTTCTGGGAATAACAACAAGCACGGAAGATTTTCCCCCATCATGGAACTTGTTTTAATAAGGTCAATATCCACTAAAATACGTTGTCACCTGCAAACCTAACAAACTGGGTCCAAAAAAGCACTGGTGAATGTCCTCATAACTCCCGCTTGCAATCTATTTATGCAGATAAGGATTAGGTTGGAAGGGTTAGACTTTTCTGTAGCCTTCCTTCTTCCCCAACTAAGGTAAAAACAGCGTGCTTTATACTACTCAATCAGATGAGCATAGTGTGCTCTGCACCTCCAAACAGTGCATTTCTCAATAAACTAAGTGAAACAAGTGTGCTACAAACCGGAATTGGAAAACGGGCTCTCTGTATTGTAAATTGAGAAGCAGGCAGGGGAACTGTGTAGCTTTTAACAGTAGGGCCTAGGAAAGTACATTTGTGTACACTTACCATAAAAGTAGATGTTCGAGTGTATTCACTGTTGCAGTCATTACATTTCGGTAAACCTGCTGGCAGGTTGCCCTCAGTCGGCCTGAATTCCAAAGTCTTGGGTTCTGCGTCGGCTGCTGTCGCCCCTTCCCTGACGTCAGGTCGTCAGGGGTATAAAAGAAAGAGCCGACGCCATTTTCTTCAGTTTTTCTTGCCCCAGATGTCAGGTGCCCCTTAAAAGGGTAGCCAAAATTTATATTTTATATATATATATATATATATATATATATATATATATATATATATATATATATATAATTACATGCACCAATATAAATTTGACCTTCATCTACAAGCAAACACACCAAGTAGGTTGTATAAATCAGAGAAGGAAAGATAAGTTCCAGCAGAAAAAAGGGGGATGGCGGGTGGGTAACCTCGACTGCAACAGTGAATACACTCGAACATCTACATTTATGGTAAGTGTACACAACTGTACTATGTTCTTAGTGTTTCACTGTTGCAGTCATTACATTTGGATAGAGTCCCAAAGCTATGGTTGGGAGGCTGGAGCTAAACAGTATTAGGAGCGGCTATGAGGTCCTGCAGAACTGCAGTGGCAAAGCCTGCCCTGGATTTAGAGTAGAGTGGCAGATGATAGTGCTTTGTAAAGGTGTGCACTGAACTCCAAGTAGCAGCCTCTAAAATGTCTTTGGTTGGTACTCCCCTGAGAAAGGCTGCTGAAGTGGCTGCAGCTCTGGTTGAATGTGGCCTAATGCCCTTAGGCACTGACTTGCTATGTTGAAAATAGCAGAAACGAATGCAGTGGCCTATCCACTTTGAAATAGTCTTCTTTGAGATGGCCTTTCCTTGTGATCCTGCAGCATATGCCACTAGTAATTGCTCTGTGTTCCTGAAAGCTTTGGTTCTGTCCAAGTAGAATCTAAGCTGTCTGTGTACATCCAAGGAATGCAGAATCCTCTCCCCCTTGTTCTGTGGATTTGGATAAAAAGTTGGCAGATGAATTGTTTGGTTAAGAGCCACACTGGACACCACTTTAGGCATAAATGTCGGGTTTGTCCTCAGAGAAACCCTGTCTGGATAAAACATGAAAAAAGGTTCCACAGCCATGAGTGCCTGTAGCTCAGAAACTCGTCTTGCAGAAATTATTGCTAGGAGCAGAGCATTTTTCCAAGATAAAAACTTTATATCAGCAGTAGCAGCTGCCTCAAAAGGAGGCAGGATGAGTTTTTCCAAGACATAGTTGAGGTCCCATGCAGGTATTGGTGATCTCCTATGAGGCCTTACATTTTTGGCTCCTCTGATGTACTGCTTTAATACAGGATGAGAAAAGACTGGTGGCTCTGTATTGTAATGAGCCGAAATGGCAGAGGCATGAATTTTAATTGATGAAAAAGATAGGCCTTTGTCCAGCATCTCAGTTAAGTATTGCAAAATCTGAGGAATACTTGGTACAGCTGCATCAATTCCTTGTACCTGGTTCCAAGCACAGAATCTCTTCCATTTTCCAGCATACGACTTTCTAGTACTGGGCCTTCTGGCTTCCAAAATGACATCCATCACAGCTTTACTGAGAGGTGTGTTTTGTATGATTACATTATCCACCATGCTGCCAGGTTTAAAGTCCTGAGTTGGCTGTGCAGGATCTGATTGTTTTGCTGGGACAGTAGATGGGGTATTTGAGGTAAGGTCCAAGCTGGGCATTGAGACAAATTCCTTAGGATTGGATACCAGTACTGGCGGGGCCAGTCTGGGGCAATCAGTATCATCTTTGGCTTCTCCTGTTTGACCTTTCGGAGTACCTTGGGGAGGAGTGGCAGTGGAGGAAAGGCCTATACTGATAGTTTTTTCCAGCTGAAAGATAGGGCGTACATTTTCCATGCTTGTCTGTGATAAGTCCTTGTGCAAAATCTTCTTGGTTGGTAGTTGTGAGGGGAGGCAAACAGATCTATGTCCAGGTGTCCCCATTTCCTTGTTATCATTCTGAAGACTTGTGGATCCAGGTGCCACTTGTGGGGATCCATGAGGTTTTCTGCTTAATTCGTCTGCCAGAGTATTTTCTATTCTGGCAGGAATTGTGCCTGCAGATGTACTTGGTAAGTCAATGCTGTGTCCCACAAAGTCATGGCTAGTCTGCAAAGGGGGTAAGCATGTGTGCCCCCCTGCTTGTTTATATACCACATGACCATGGTATTGTCTGTCTTTATCAGTAGTTGCCCCGGATGAAGTAGGTTCTTGAAGGCTGTCAGGGCATTTTGAACAGCTAGCATCTCTTTTTGATTGATATGTAGCTGCATTTGGTTTGAGGGCCATGTGCCCTGAATGCATCTTCCTGCCATGTGGGGCCCCCAGGCCTAATCTGTTGTTAGTGTTTGCCTGGCTGGGGGTAAAGTGAATGGCTGTCCCTTGTTCTAGTGACAAGCCCTCGGCCACCATTCAAACTCCTGTTGCAGGCAGGGAATGAGAGTAATTATTGCCTCCAGGCAGTGGCAATGTTGTGTCCAAACACTTTTTAGGTACCATTGAAGTTTCCTCATATGCAGTCTTGCATATGGAATTAGTAGAATGCAGGATGCCATGAAGCCCAAAGCCTGCAGAAGTTCTCTTGCAGATAACTGGGCCTTACGTTGCCAACATCTTGAAATGGGTAGTCAGTTGCCTTTGTCTGGTGAGATAAGCCATCTGGGCAGATGTATTTAAGCTTGCACCCAGGAATATTATCTCTTGAGAGGGTACTAGTTTTGATTTCTTTTCATTGACTGTGCACCCTAGGCATGTTAGAAGTCTTTTCACAAACGCCAGATATTGTAGACGAATGTCCTTGTTCTCTACTTGAATTAGACAGTCGTCCAAGTAAGGATATATTTGTATTCCTCTGTCTGCAGAATGCAATTACTGGTACCAGGCACTTTGTAAAGACCCTGGGCACAGTAGATAAGCCAAAGGGCAGTGCAGAGAATTGGTAATGCATTGAGCCAGCCTTGAATCTGAGGTATCTTCTGCATGATTGCCTGATTGGGACATGCAGGTATGCCTCTTAAGTCTAAAGTCACAAGCCAAGCATTTTTGCCCAGCATGGGCAGAAGCTGCTGTAAAGTTAACATTTTGAATTTTGGTATATCCATGAATGTGTTCAGAATAGATAGGTCCTATATTGGTCTCCAGGTCTTGTCCTTTCTGGGTACCAAGTACAGTCTTGAGTAAAATCCTTTTCCCTGCTCTTGCTCTGGTACTTTTTGAATGGCCTCCATGTCCATAAGGGATGAGACTTGTTTTTGTGCCTCTGCCCA
Source organism: Protopterus annectens (assembly GCF_019279795.1). Classification (NCBI taxonomy): domain Eukaryota; kingdom Metazoa; phylum Chordata; order Ceratodontiformes; family Protopteridae; genus Protopterus; species Protopterus annectens. The sequence continues at coordinate 1,003,691,115 of NC_056743.1, read as the reverse complement.
TTGATTTTTTGGCAGATCTGGCCAGCCGTTTGCCTTTGGCAGGGTATGGAAATGGAACTTGTAGCCTTGTGACACTATGTTTAGAACCCACTTGTCCTGGGTTATAATGTGCCAATTTTGAGAAAAAAGTGCTAATTTTCCCCCTAACAGTGCTGCCAGGAAATAAGTGCTTGGTGCAGGCAGGGGGACGTCATTGGGACTGTTTCCTGTAAGGTTGTGATTTGTTTTCTCCAACTTTGGAGGTAGAAGCACCCCATTGCTTTGCCCTGTATGAACCTTGCGCCTGGGATCTGCCTCTAGGGCATCTTGACCTGCCCCTTTGAGGTCTGTCTGACACAGGAAAGGACCAATTCTTTGTAGGCCAGTGTCTACTAAACCTAGGTGGCTGTACTTGTAAAAAATCTTTGACAGTTTGCACCGATTTAGCTTTGTCCACCATGTCTTTAACACCTCTTCTGCCTTAACACCAAACAAAGTATCATGCTGTACAGGTGCATCTAATAATTTAACTTTCACGTGATCAGGCAGATTTTGTTCCTTTAACATAGAATGCCTCCTCCTTACAGAACCCGTAACTGTGGCCCTGCAGGAGGCCTCCAAAGATGCCTGGTGCCACAGCCATGGGCTCAAGCTTAATGCCAAGAAATGTATAGTCATCCCCTTTGGAAAAAAACATGTACCCATGAACTACCACATAGGTGACAGGATACTAAACATCGAAAGTGTGATGACAGGCTTAGGGACACAAGTGGACAGTGGTCTCATTTTCGATAACCACATCGCCAAAACAGGAAATCCTTCTACGTGGCACACCTCATCACTAAGGGCTTTTCATCCAGAAAAAAGGAGGTCATTGTCCCACTGTACTCATCCCTCATTAGACCCATTATAGAGTATAATGCCCCATTTGGGATGTACCTCACAAGACATCTGCAACAGCTGGAAAGGCCACAGAAATACCTCACTAAAAGAATCACAGGCCTAAAGCAGATGCCATATGCTGACCATCTAAAAAAAACTCCAGCTATACTCTGTGGCATATTGTCTACTTAGAGGCGATCTCTGCTTAACATACAAGGCCATGTCAAACCCTGAGCTGTTGGACATGCTCCACTTAAAGAAATCCCAATCCCTCAGAGCCACACGCTCCAGGGATCTACATCACATTGAACAAAACATGCTGGAGGGATAGGTTCCTGACCCAGAGACTCCCCATACTCTGGAATAGACTGCCCATACATGTCAAGCAAAGCACCTCACTGGCCCTCTTCAAAAGGAATCTTGATGATTGGATGGGAGATAGGAAATTCACCCCAGGGATCATGTCAGTCACCGTGCTAGACAGGGGCCCAGAGAAGTAAATATTGTGGGAAAAAATTTCTAGGGAATTGTTATGACTAGGCTAGGCCTTAGTGCCAATAGCCTAGTACCAACATATGAACCTATGAATCAAAACCACATTGCAAAGTATGCTTTCCAACTTGTTCAGATGCATGCAATAAATCCTGCATTTCCTTGTTGTCTGCACATTCAGAGTTTAACAACCTTTTTCTGTTTAAGCAATGCAATGAACATTGCTGATATTTGAGCATATGAAACTGACAGTTTAAGGCCCTTGTAGCCAAGGTAGCAGATGTGCAAACCTTTTTTCCCCCCACCTATCCAGTGCCCTAGAATCTCTGTCAGAGGGGGTAGGGGTTTTCTGCAGCGGAAGCCTTAACTCCTTTGGGACCCTGAGAAATAGTCACTGGGTCTGCAGCAGAGTTTTTAAAAAGGAATTTATGAGAGTCAGGAGCCCTGTAATATCTATCAGGCTTAACAGGAGCTGGAGGTAAGGAGTCAGGGGTAAGACTAGACTAAACACATCATCTACAATGTCTAACACAGGTGGAATGGCTAGAGGCCTGTGTTGAGGAAGTAAAAGGAAATCTCGGAGCCTCTTTTTAGATTCTGAAAAATCTTGGCCCTCCCAGTGGAAATGCTCCCTCATGGTATGCAAGGTTTCCCCAAAAGCATAGTCCTCTGGAGGAGAGGCTGAAGGTATAGATTCTTCAGCATCAGAATCCTCATAGGGGGGAAGAGAATATTCCTGATCAGAAGAGGAATCAGAAGAAATGGAAACCTGATCTGAAGATTCATAGTCAGTCTCTTGCCTAGGCCTCTTATCAGGAGGGGGATGGGAACCCCTGATCAAGGTAATCAAGTCTTCGGCTATTTTTGAGCATCTGTTTTTTGGGCATAGAGGCCTGTCCACGTGGGTCTTGAGTTTGTTTCTTTGCTTTAGAAGGTGCTTTAGTCTTTGCCTTTGAAGCTGAAGTAGGTTTAATGTAAAGATGTTTAGGTCTGAATACACCCTCAGAAGCCGGTGCCTGCTCAGCGGCTCCGGACCAATCTGAAGGAATTGTATCCAAGGCTCCAATACCTTGAGTTTCAGTGGCAATGCCGACTCCACGTGGGAGTCGGTAGCGGCTTGCGACTCTAAAGTAGCGGGCGTCAGGGGCTGCAAAAGCACCTCACAGAGCCGGCGAACTGGCGACTGGCTTAGGAGAAGCTTCGTCGTCGGTTTTGGGCCTCGGTTGTTTATCTCTCTCCCTTTCTTTGTGTTTTTTGTGAACTCCGGTAGTTGGATGGCTATCCAATGACATTTCTGGATAATTAAACCAGGGTCCAAAATAGTTTAAAGCAAAATCATACAGACGCTTAATAGTGCGTTGGTTAAATCTAGCACAAAACAGACAACCAGAAACGTTGTGATCAGGGCCTAGGCAAGGAATACAGTAAGAATGAAAGTCCTTATGAGGTATTTGCTTTCCACAAGAAATACAACTATTTACTTTTTTGACATCGGTCTGGAGCAAGAAAAAAATTTCCCCAACGGGGTACTTAGCTTTACTGAAGACTTCGGATCTGAAATTCGAACACGGAAAATCTCAGGAGTTGGCCGACCGGCACTTGTGAACTGCTTCTGCTTCGGCCACCGTGCAGCAAGAAAGACTGAAGAAAATGGCGTTGGCTCCTCCTTTTATACCCCTGACGTCAGGGAAGGGACGACAGCAGCCAACACAGGACCCAAGACTTGGGAATTCAGGCCGACTGAGGGCAACCTGCCAGCAGGATTACCCAAATGTAATGACTGCAACAGTGAAACACGAAGAACATCAGAGTATTGGGCAAATAAAAAGAAACAAAAAGCGTGCTTGTAACTCATTTAACAATATGGCTTAGGAACAGAGTATTGGGCATATAAAAAGAAACAAAAAAGCGTGCTTGTAACTCATACCTGCACATGCTGCCTCTAGGCATCTGCTTTACTGGTTTAGCCCCGCTTCGCTCGCTCCACGCCTCACCCTGCCACCAAATCCCACCCGCCCCCAGTAGTACTACTTTTGTAGTACCACTGGCACTCCCTCTTAATTAGCTTACTACACGTGCTCCTAGAACCCAGCAAACTCTTAGCACAGTAATACACCTTTTCTATCCACCCCACTATCCATATTAACCCACCCATAGCTATTCTATTCTCTCTAATCTTTATCCACCACATACATCCAAATACAGACCCTACCCTAGTAATTTACTATGACTACAGCTAAAATACTAATGTTGTACCCCTGCTATTCATTCCTTATCACCTAAGCTCCTATGAATATGTACAGCATCTTGAAATCCAATACCCAAACTCTCAGACACCAACCCAGCATTTAATAAGGTTATCCATCACATAACCACCCCCTCTCCTAATTTTTCACCCCCAATTACCATCACCCGACTAAATACCGCTACATTAGTTTAAAAACCAAAAGCTACAAAAAATCAAACAAATTTTTAAGACTCATAAGCAACTTAAAAATTAATCTTATGAAGGATGGAGACATACACCCCAACCCTGGCCCATCCACAACAGTAGACCTAAGAACACCATCTAACAACCCAACGTGTACTACCCAGATTGACAGACTTCCAAATTCATCGCTGGTCTGTCATCTCAACATCAGAAGCCTAAACAACAAGATCCATAGCCTACATGGACTCTTACCTGTTCACTCCCTTCTGCCTCACAGAAATCTGGCTAAAACCAATAACCAAAGATAACAAAATAACCCCCCCCCCCAGTACAACATCCTTAGACTGGACTGGATCTCCAGGAAAGGTGGCGGGGTAGCTGTACTATACAAGTCTACCCTAACAATAACAATTGTTAGGGTAGACTAAGACAGGCAACAAGTACTGTTTAAACTGTGAGCATTGCTTAACTGTTGAAACCTGAAGTATGCATTTGTTTAACAATTACTTTCTAGTTACTAATGAAGTCTTGTACATAAAGTCTAAAATATCTTATATAATGCTTGTAACATGTTTTTTGCATAAACTGTGAAGATTCCTGAACTGTTTAAAATTTGTAGTATTTAACTGTATAACAGCTAGTACCTGTATGTTAGTAGCCTAGTAATCTCTTGGAGCTTATCTCCCCGGGACTCTACTGAAAATGGACATAAATCCAGTTAAGACTATCCCGGTCAACAAAAGTAAAATAAAATAAATAAATAAAATAAATAAATGCAGATACATTGTCTGTATTTATATTCCACCCGGCAAGAATGATAATACTCTAGAAAATTACCTTACATTGGCTAGCTTCTAACTATCCCCAGGAAACCATTGTCTTGGTGGACTTTAACATTGACTGGAACACCTGTTCCTCAGAAACTCCCACCACCCATTTAAACATCCACGGGTTTACTCAGATCATAGCCACCCCCACCAGATTTAGCAAAAACAGAGTCAACGATAGTATCCTTGATTGGATACTTATTCACAGCCACCCATAAAAGTACAATTCAGGTACATTCCTCGATGATCTAAGTGATCACTGCCTTACCTATATTATTAGGCTCAAAGACGACATTCTCAACCAGCTCACCTAGAAAACTATAAGAAACATCAGGAACTTTAACCTTGACAACTTCCAAAATGAACTCAAAGCATGTAATTGGAATGTCTTGAAACGACTCCCATTACAAGAAGCAGTTGACTACTTCAATACCAAATTTCTGGCTATCCTTAACCACCATGCTCCTACCCGTATCATCTGTGTAAAAGCTACAGTTGCACCGTGGCTAGCTAAAGAAACAAAAAACAAAATTAAACTAAAACAACAGCTGGGCCAGGTGGCATGTTACCAAAGCCCCTATGGACCAAGTAAGATACAGGCAGCTAAGGAATCAGACCAAAAAATATGTCATTCTAAACAAATAAAAATCACTACACCCTCCAATAACAAAAATATCAGCTAAAACCTCAAAAGTTCTGGGCTGGTATTAAACTTCTCCACCCAGGCCGCTCCGCCACTCCTACCCCATCAGCTGCCCTTGATAAATCTTCTGTAGAAATTGCAAACAGCTTCAACTCCTTCTTTACTGAAACTATCCAGTCTCTAGCTACCCATCTCACTCCATCGGACACAAACACCAGCTCTGGCACATCCAGCCCTGATCCACCCAGCACCCAACCCACCTTTACCTTTCAAACCGTACCTAACAACCTAATCTGGACCTTACTCAAAAAGCTAAAACCTACTACACTAGCTGCTGACCACCTCCCAGCTGAGTATCTTCAAAAAGCAGCTGATGCCACAGCACTTCCCATTTCTATTCTGATCAACAGATCCATCTCAGAAGGATCCAACCCAACAATATGAAAAATATCACATTATACCTCTTCATAAAGGAGGAAGTTCCACAGAATTATCTAACTTTAGACCTATAGCCATTCTTTCACCACTAGCTAAAAGCATGGAAAGATGCACACACAAACAAATCATGCACTTTCTTATTCAAAATGGAAAGCTCGGCGACACTCAGCACGGCTTTAGGCCATTCCACAGTACCACCACGGCTCTTCCATCTTTCTCTGTCATCAATATTCATCCTAACAACAACAAACTATCTTTAACACTCTTCCAAGATCTCTCAAAAGCTTTCGATATGGTCAACCATTAGCTACTGCTCAATACCCTACAAACCATCGGTTTAGACCAACATGCAATACAATGGTTTCACTGCTACCTAAACAGTAGACAGCAGGCTGCCTTATGGCAGAGCAAGCTGTCATCCCAACTTCCTCTAACCCTAGGTGTCCCACAAGGGTCCATACTAGGTCCCCTTCTTTTCTCTGTCATTATCAATGATCTGCACACCACCATCCCAGGAGCCACCTGCATCCAATATGCAGATGTCTCAATGCTAATATGCTCTGCCTCCTCTCTTACACAACTTCTAACCCTCACCCAGACCACTTTCAGCATGGTAGAAAGATGGCTAGCTAATCGCCACCTGCTTCTAAAACCTAACAAAACCAAGCTACTACTTTTCTCCTCTAACCGTAGAATTTCTGCTCCTTCCTTCAACATCAAATCTAGCAATAACACCATTATCTCGCCTGATGACCATACAAAGCTTCTAGGTGTAATAATAGACAACAACCTTAAATTTGATAAACATGTAAATCACACTAAAGTCTGTCAACAAAAAACTTGGCTCCCTGTACAGAGCCAAACATTTCCTCACCCCCCCGAGCTAGGGTAGCTATTGCAAGATCACACCTCCTCTCTACACTTATGCATGCCTCCCCTGTACTCACCAACCTATCCAAAACCGATCTCAACAAATTATCAGGATGTTACAATCATATAGCCAGATTCGCTACTGGCATGGCTTTTAGGACCCACCACTGCGAGAACCTCAAAGCACTGGGATGGCTAGAGTATCCTACCCTTCTACAGTTCAACCAGCTTATCAAGTAGCGCATAAAATACTCCATCAACCTGATAACACCCCGCTCTCAAAAATATTCTCACCCCTCATAGTGCCCCCAAGGCCATTACGCTCAGCTGATAAACTATTGATACCGACCCAAAAATCCAACAACTCTGCAGGCGATGCTATATTTGCCAACTCAACCGGTAAAATCTGGAATCTACTCCCATTACCAAGGAATCCTCACTACCCCTATTTAAAAGAGAACTCAAAAAATACCTCGCATCTCATTGGCTGTGCTCTTGTTTTAAACCTAACAACTTCACTAATAAATGTCTTGCTACGCAACCTGCTGTTTAGTCAAGTATCTATGCCTCATAGCATTTGAATGTCTAAGCATTGTGAATTATGAAATCTGATTGTATTCTATGTTCACATTTTCTGACACATCTCTGACAATCAGATGCAAGTCTGCACACTGTGTATATTGATATCTGCCTGTATTCTTTGTCTATATTTTTCTAAACATGTCTGCCTGAGTTTATCACTCAGTGATGTATGTACGGTCTCTTTTTTGATATGTGGAGCTTTTCTCCCTGGGCCTCCACTGAAAATGGACAAATACCCAAATCAGACTACCCCGGTCAACAAATGTAAAATAAAATAAATAAAATAAATTTGCGGCTGGCTCTTGCCTAAAGTATTTAACCATTAGTACATTTTACTGATGTATATAGTTATTCAGAAAACTATTATGGTTCAGTTTTATAAAAGTTGTGCTCTAGGTTTGCACAAAATAAGCCATATAAATAAAACTTTTACCTTACAAAAAAGCAGCTGTACTAGACCTTCAGCAGTAGGCAAACTTCTGAGCAGAATCCAAGAAAAGAAAACTAAAACTTCCTGAGAAGCTAGTCAGAAAATAAAAGGTGGTAAAAGTTCAAAAAAATCAACTGTGTAACAGTGCCAAAAGGGTCCAGTCGTAGAATCACATTCCAAGGTAATAACTCTATGTTAAAACCTGAACAAGTGACCGACTACAATGGAAACATCTTTGAAGTAAGCATTAGAGCAGCCATACCTCTAGTGGAATGGCCAATGGCAGACATTTCTCCAGTGGGCAGTCCTCTTCCCAATACCAAAACACAATGCCCGTTAGCAAACCACTTAAACTTTTGCTTAGCAATGGCAGTTCTCACCAACCCTGGATCAATATACCCTATTCAGGTAAAATTAAGCAGACACTGCACACATCCAAAGTACAAAATTTCTTGCTCCTTTCTCTCAAGCTAGTTTCTTTCAGGAGACGGGGGTGGTATGCAGATTAATGAATTGGTTTAAAGAAAATTCTGGCAGCGACAGTTTAAGTAAGAGTAGGTTTGCCCTAATGGGCACATGATCTTTGTGAAAAATTAGACAGGGTTACAGTCAGGGTATTATTCCTTTGTACTACACAGCTGTGGGCCACACGACCAGGGATCAAGTTAGCTACTTGGCACTGAGGAAGCAAACTTGGAAAGAGTGGAACTTAGTAGTCTACACTGGTTTCTAGGCCTGGAAGAAGGAAAGGCAGCCCCATGTGTTACAATGTTGACTCCCAATGAAGGCTCTAAGATTCTGCAGGCAGCATTAAAGGTTGTACACATGCACAACCCATCAAAAAGTGCTATACACTTGTAGATGGAAACTACACATGCCTGGGAACCTGCAAATATCAGTTTGCCAGTTTACTGACATGTGAACATCAGGATGTCAGTGCGGGCTAGGCATTAGGGTTGAGCAAAAAAACTTGATGGCTACATGGATGACAGTCTCCCATGAACCCCCACACACAAATAGGCAGGACTGGGGACATATGGGTCATAACAGGGATGATTGTCAGCATACACAAGAAATAAAAATAAAAAGAATAAATATATATTTTTTTGTGAATAAATCCTAAAGTTCTGATATTCTTTTAGCAGCGGTAAATGCTACTCAGAAATTTATCTTCCTTTGTATAAACTTAAGAGCTGCCAAACCATCACAATTAGAGAATAAGGCAAGTATAAAAATTTCAAGGAAAAGGGTGCTTCAAAGGTAAGTGAAGAATCAAACCTTCAAAGGAACTGCATAAACAAGAGATATTAGACTGCACTAATATGTTCTAATGGGTCACAACAGTGAGATGCTACAGATAAGCACCTTGAAAAAAGAATGGAAACCCAAATCACACAGCTGTTTGAACCAGATATGTGACATCAGCTACAAACTGACAGAATGAGGTGGAAAAGGGTATCATTCTGCCCCAATGGAAAATTACTCCACTTAGAGTCAAGTCTGAAAATGTAAGGCTTCCTGGTAGCCTCAATCACCACTAGACTCTGGATGACAAGTCCTGCAGAATTAAAGCAGTTAATCCAGGAGACAAGGGCCTATTAAAATTCTTGTCTCAGAGTGGGGTAGTTTTCTATACTGCAAAATACCCCCAAAAGTCTGTAACCAGATCTTCTGCAGCCACCCCTGGTTAACAATTGGCCTTAGCCTTCCTTATCCAAGTTTTGGGATTAGCTGCAGAATTTGAGACAGAGAAAAGCACAAGAGGAATCTTCTCTGCTTAAAGGACAGCATTTCCACCATTAACCCCCCCACACACATTTTTCATTGTGCAGGATGCTCTAATACCGCACTCACAAAAGACCCACACCAGTGAAGGCTCTCAAATCCTCTGCTCCAGGGAAGGACAAAACTTAGGGCTCAGAGAGTTCCACAGCAATGTCAAATCTCATGGGAAGTCAACTGCCACAAGTGATGGTACCCTGTTTATGGCCCACTAACAGACGTACAATACACCCATTTTCGCCTCATAGGCAATACAAGCTGGTACCATCCTAGATGTCAAACTGAATCCTGACAAAATCTGGTGTCAGTGTCCATTTTAGATCCTGCAGTGTAAGAAACAGTGTTTGTAGCAGCAAGTACTTTAAGAAGCACATCTATGGGGAAGACAACTTCCTCTAAACCAGAAGTCTTAAACTCAAGGTCGTGAGGCCTCAAGCAGCCCTACAAGCATTAATTCTTGATGAGGAAAGCCACTACACTACACTCCTAACCACACTGGCTACTTTCCTTTTTTGTTTTAGAAATGGAGGCCCTGAACTGAGTATGCTAGTCTTTAAACAGCCTTTCTGTCCATCTGGCATGGAGACCCTTGCCTTAAGCTATGAGGGGAGCCAAAGTGGGCTCATTACCCACTGGTGAAGTATAAGTCATTGGAACCAACACAAGGTTCTGGTGCAGGGGAAAAAAAATAAGTGTAGTGACTCCACAGCCACTGACCGCATGCTGTCCAATGCAACATCCACATCTTTGGGCAAGCAAACAGCTCCATGAAGATAGCTGCAGCTACTGAGCTCTGAAGGCACCGCAAAATTCATGTCTAGGCACAGAGCTACAGCCTCATTTGGAATGCCACAATCATGATCACCTTGCTCCTTTTCCACGAGAACAACAAATGACCACGCTCAGTAAAGGTAATTCTCTAAGTCAAACTCAAAATAGAGCAATTCTCCAAAAGTCAGACTCAAAATGTACTTTATGCAAATGATGAAAATCCTCAGGGATTTTAAATACCCAAGTACCTAATTCCAGAAATGCTACTAGGAATCTCTTGAAGGGATCATCAGGTTTCCAAGTCAAGGAACACAAACCATTTTCCTACAGATACCCATCAGCATAGTTATCACCTTTGTAAACACAATAGGTGCAGAAAGAGCCATTACATGGTTACATACTAACTAATATGACTGCCCACTAAAAGGGAACCAAAGAAACTTCTGTGAAAGCACAAAACTATTCACCAAAACATGACCATGTCCAGTGAAACCATCCAGATGCACTTCAGAAGTAGGAATTCAACCCACTAGAGAACTGATATGCCAAATGTCCCTATTGAGGTTACAGGGGCTGGACAAACAGAGGCTCTTCAAAGCTCTCAAATTAATACAGTCCTAGGTGGAAAAAAGAAAGACAAAACTTAATCCACCAATGACATCCTCAGCCAGAATGATTCTTCAAAGAATGGGAAGGGTATAGACAGGAAGGACTCTCACTTCGCAGTCTCAAAGATAACCACTAATTATCATGTCCCCTTGTCAGGGCACAGTGAGACAGGGATAACCTCCCCAGATTCTAGCTCTAATACTGGCAAGCCTAGGTTCAACCAAAGCACTTTAAGTTAGTCATGCAAATAGGGAGCTCCAGTGATTAGGACTTCAATGCCTGCAGAAATAACTGCTTTTCAGAGGTGGCACCAATGTCAGAAATATCCAGAGTACAGTCTAGTACAACCCATATTTCCTAATGGTGTGTCCCAGTCTACCAGGTTGAGACATCCATCCATGGCAAACATCTGCAACTGTCCAACATGGAGGCATCATCTTACCAAGGAAGACAGAGCAAACAGGCACTCATTTCTGGGACAAAAATCCCTGCTAGATTTTAAGGAAGGGTTTAAGCAATGAGTCTTCCTATGCTTAGTACGTTAAGTGGCCCATAGGTGCAAGCCTGGTACAAGGACATTCTGACCACTTAATTGAAGGAAAGGCAGTAGAGAAATTCTAAGGCACATTGCCAAAGATGGCTGCCCATGGGGCACCTCTTGACCCTTATCACAAATCAGTAAACAAGAGTGAACTCCAGCTCAAACCTTCACTAACTGAGGAGAAGCACAGTTGCCAATGAAACTATATCAATGGTAAATTTACTTGGGGTAAGCTGAGTGACATGTAGCCTCCTGCTTTGTTCTCTTGTGAATTTCTGGCACCAGCCTGGCATTAAGAAATGGGCCCTCTTACTGATTTATGTGCAAGACACCCTTTACCACTACCATTCACAAGTGAAGTCAGACAACTTTCTAACCTCTCGCTATCCTCCATTTTCAGGTGACTGGGTTAACATATCATCTGTTTTCAGGTGACTAGGTTGAAATACTGGCTTAAACCTGATGCTCTTCTTAACAAGTACAGAATGTGGACTGGTGTGGGTCCCAACACTGCTTCTAGTAGGTGAAGGAACACTAAGAAGGCTTGAACTTCTTAGGCATCAATCATGGAAATTTCTTAGCATAATAAGGCGCAATATCTAAACTCCACTAGCATCTTAAAAGAATAGCAAAGGAGCTACTCATACACACTTGGTGCAGCAAACAGTATGAATACTTAGAACTGAGAGGCTGAGAAAAGAAAAAAAAGCCACACTAACAACAAAACAGGAGATCCTAAAGTAAACCAAAATCAATGGCAGATGTAATCAAACTCCCTTAAAATCTACTCTTGTAGTGGGAATCTCTCATTTAAATTATCACCTTATTTCAAGCAACTAAGAGGCAGAACTACAGGGAAAAAAATAAGTGGTAAAGACAACAGAGACTCAATTTACCTTAACTAAACACTGCAATTCAGGTTAACCTGCACAAATCACTGTTTTCTGTACATACATTATTAAAAGTAGAGCAGTTTCTTCTCCCTAAACCTTGGACAACCTTACCAATATAAACAAACAAATGGGAAAAGGAACATACCAACAACTGGCACACCGATGCCCCAATGGGAAGCACTAGGAAGAATCTGAAGTAAAACACTGCCTACTTGCATGGAGCAGCAATTTCTCTATAATCCACTCCCATACTCCCTATTTTAATGTACTGTTTTTTTTTCTGGGAAAGACAGGTTCTGCTCTGCTCTTAATGCACCTGGGCTACTGATAACTCTAGCAACTGTCTCAAAATTTAGTTGCAACTTTTTAGTGCCTCCCACTGACATAGGTTTTACCATATGTATAAAGCAGGGCATGTAGCACTCAGAAGCTCACATATACTAGGGCTTTTGATCTGTCAGGATCTTAAGAATCCCAGCCTTCCATTCCCATGGTAATTAGTAGTCCTTGTACTTTACATTACAAACACCAGAGGATGGGCTGAATAATTATATATGGACATAGGTACGTTTCTCCTACTGTTGAGGGCCAATGGTGCTAAATCCAGGAATGAATTTATAGTTACTCATTAATTCATACAAATTATATCTGAATAGAGTAAGAGAAGTAGCCTGCTTTAGGAGAAGAGGAAGACTGTTCCATAGAAGCAGTACTTTCTGAGATATACAACTATCCCTTCAACATGTTCTGTTAAGTTGGCAAAAGACCCTGAAGTCTCTTGAGTAGGTGTTTATATCACTGTATTTGCTAGTGTGCAACAGCTTTGGCAGAACAGGGTCTGTTGGGTCACTAATCACAAGGCATAGTCCCAAACTTCCTCAAATCTTTCTCTGTCTTGAACTGCTCTTTTAGTAATGCTAGACTCATCCATGACTCAATCCAGCGTTTTCCAGTGTCATCTTATCAGTTCTACTTCTTTCATCATGCTATGTTATAGGATCATAGGAGGTCACTAGGCTAATGGCTCTGGGACCCTTACAAGCCTAGCCAAGAGCTGATCCCCAAAAAAGAAACCTTAGTCAGCACCTGTCACCCCTGTCAATAAGGGACACAGGTAGAACCCCCCTGGGACAAATTTGTGGTTTCCCCATCTACTCATCAAGGTTGTGCTTGAAGAGGGTCAGTGAGGTACTCTGTTTGATGTGCATGGGAAGTCTATTCCAGAGATAATAGATTCAGGCCTTTCGAGCGAGTAATGCGTGAGGAGTTAAGACTTAGAGATATGGAGCATCTCTAGTAGGGCAGGGTCCGAGATTCCCTTGTAGGCGAGACACAGATCTCCCCTGAGCAATCTGTTATTGTACATTTTAACAGTTTATTATGACAATGTCACTTATTTTATCATTTGCTTCTTGTTACGTCTTTGTAACCCTGGCTGAGCCTGCAAATGATCATTCTTGATTGGAGCTCTAAACCAATAACCAAACTTTAAATAAAAAAATAAAACAATACAACAATTAACGTGGCAAATCCAGAACATTTTCTTTTAACACCTTTCCTCAAATTCCTCAGAACTGCAGCCTTTATGTATTACTTGTTACATCTATTAAGCACACTACATCTTAATTTCTTATACCATTTGCACACAGCAGATCTTATGAAATCACTGCTAAAGCTAGCTACATTTAATACAAATTAACAGTTTATATTTTTATCTATTTATACACACATTTATATATATATATATATATATAAAGTTTACACACCCCTGTTAAAATTCCAGGTTTTTGATATAAAAAAATGACAATACATCATTTCAAAACTTTTTCCACCCTTACCTGTTCAATTTAATTGAAAAACAAATCTGTTAGGGGAAAAAATAAAAAAGTACAATAAACTGGTTGCATAAGTGTGCATATCCTTAAACTAACAATTTGCTGTGTGCGCACACCCTTAAACTAATACTTAGCTGAAGCACCTTTTGATTTAATTACAGCATTCAGTCTTCTTCGGTAGGAGACTATCAACATGGCACATCTTGACTTGGCAATATTTTCCCACTCTTCTTTGCAAAAGCACTCCAAATCTGTCAGATTGCGAGGACATTTCTTCTGCATCCCACAGATTTTCTGTTGGCATTAGGCCTGGGCTCTGGCTAGGCCATTCCAATAATTTTATTTTCTTCTGGTGAAGCCATTCTTTTGTTGATTTGGATCTATGCTTGGGGTCATTGTTGTGTTGAAATGTGAAATTCCTCTTCATCTTCAGCTTTCTAGCAAATGCCTGAAGGTTTTGGGCCATAAATGACTAGTATTTGGAACTGTTCATAATTCCCTCCACTTTGACTAAAGCCACAGTTCCAGCTGAAGAAAAGCAACCCAAAGCATGATACTGCCACCACCATGCTT